>NC_089763.1:24918494-24938494 GCF_040412425.1 Macrobrachium rosenbergii | reverse complement strand
ATTATTAATGCAAATTTGTGATTCTCCAAAATTCTATAAAAAGAAATATTTTTTTACCTTCATCATGAATGCAAAGGTGTGACTTTCTAAATTATAATAAAAAAGAAATGTTTTCTTTACTTTCATAAAAAATGTAGATTTGTGATTTTCCAAAACTTGAAAAAAAGAGAATTTTTTTACCTTCATCATAAATTCAGATTTGTGATTTTCTAAAATTTGAAAAAAGGAATTTTTTTACCTTCATCAAAAATGAAGATTTTTTATTTTCCAAAATTTGAAAAAAGAGAATTTTTTTACCTTCATTATAAATATGCAGATTTGTGATTTTCCAAAATTCACAAAAATAAAAACCACTTTTTTTTTTAACCATTATGAATGCAAATGTGTGACTTTCCAAAATTCTAAAAAGAAAAACGGGATTTTTTTTTTTACTTCATGAATGCAAATCTTTGATTTTCCAAAATTCTAAAAAAAAAAAAGATACATTTTTTTAACATTTATTATTTTTGCTTTGTATATCCATCCTATCTTTTAGCCTCGTCCATGTTTTTTGTTTTTATTGTTCCTTTCGGACCTGATGGTCCAAATAAAACTATCAAGATGCCAGTCCCAACGGCCTCTTCTTCTTAACCCTTAAAAAAAGCATTTTTTCACTCATCTATGTTCCTGGCTTAAATTGTTCCTTTCGGACCTGATGGTCCAAATAAAACCATTAGGATGCCAGTCCCAACGGCCTCTTCTTCTTGACCCTTAAAAAAAAAACTTCTTGAAAAAGACACGATGGAAAAAGGGAGAAAAACTCAACATCTGGAGACGAGAAAAACAAGTCGAATTTAACCTTGAGAGCCAACCTTGGACATATTTCTGCCTGAACGAAAAAAAAAGCGGCAGAACTTGACCTTATGGAATTCGTTAAAAAAAAAAAAAAAAAGAAATCAAATTAATTATGTGAATAAAAAGATTTCGTTGATTTTGTGATAAAGGATTTTCAAGGTGTCGCCGCCAGTGTGTTATTCATTATAGGAAGGCAGTTTTTTCTTTATAAGATCTTTCCTTGGAAATACCCAAGATTCTGGGAAAGGTTAATGATATTGATCTATTTTTCTTTCTTTATATCTTTCTTCTTTTATTATATATATATATATATATATATATATATATATATATATATATATATATATATATATATATATATATTATATAATATATATATTATATATGTATATGTTATATATATTTATTATATACGTATATATGTATGTTTATATACATATATGTATGTATGTATATAAATATACATATATATATACATACACACATACGTACACATATATGTAAAGATATATATATATATATATATATATATATATATATATATATATATATATATATATATATAATGAAAAGAAAAAGATATAAAGAGAAAAATACGTATAGATTAGTTGCTTATTTTAACATGTTTCTTTATTCTCTTTCAAAATCTTCATTATCCTCATCAGGAATTCTCCTGTTTCTTGCCACTGTGTGCTACATTTAGGATATTTTTTCCCCTTTAACTTTAATGACTCAGTCTTCAATAGATTTACGTGACTGTCTAATGGTTGATTTGGCGTCGTGTCGAATGTTCAGAGGCCCGGCGCCCCCCCCCTCCCCACCTCGTGCTTCGAGATTCGTTAACACAACTCGTTACTTGTTGATTTTTTATGAGTTTACAACATACCATCTTGAGTTTAAGAACTCAAGACTTAAACGCGTTAAAACTGACGTTCCATGCGTTATGTGGAAGATGTTAATTATCTTGAGACTGAGTGTTATCGTCGTTTCTGCTTCGTACTCTTGCGGTAGTTGCTAAATCTCTTTCAATTTCGTTGTTGGCGTTCGTGTCTTCTGAAGTCCGTGTAGACGCCGTTGTATTTTCGTTCTGTGCAGTTATAATTGACCTGAATGTAGTTTATCGTATTCTGTTCAGTCATATTTCACATAAATGTATTTTATTTTACAACTTGACATTATTCCACATATGTACTATATTTTACTCTTTTTTCTTGTACTTTATACAGTTGTATTTTCTCGAATGACAGATATACTTTACTAGCAAATTGTGTATTTTACCAACACTCAGGATTTTACTCAAATACTGCGATATTTTACATCCATAATAGTATTTTGTAACCCGTAATACTTTAATTTTACAAAAAAAATTCACATTAAAGCTTTCGTATTTATTTTTTCACATGCGTACAGTAATTGCGTGGGCAAATGAGAGGAATCACTGTCCCATAATAGTGTGTGTAAGTCGTGAACTCAAGAGTCAACAGCTTGGTCAGATCTTTCTTCCTCTTTGAACTGTAAGAAGAAACAACTGTTTTTTTTTTTTTTTTTTTTTTTTTTGAGGGGGGCGCCAAATCGTACGGACATCTTTTGTTAATTTTTATTTCTTTAACTCAATCGATGGTCGCGAAGTCTTCAACGAGAAAGGTGCAACATCATAATGCACTTTGATGTATGGACGGTGCAATTGCAAAATGACTTCAGTCTTGTCATTTCCGAAGTCGCTGAGTAAAAGGAAAGAAGCGGAAAATCTCGAAATTTTCATAGCGTAATTTTTTGTTGTTGGTTGTTGTTGAGCAAGAGATGGTTAAAAGAGCATCTCATCTCCCTTGCACCTTTCCTGGAGCATATTGCATATCCCCCTTCACCTCTCTCTCTCTCTCTCTCTCTCTCTCTCTCTCTCTCTCTCTCTCTCTCTCTCCATTGAAACCCGTTTCCATACCTTGGTCGTCTTCACCCCTCCTCTCTCTCTCTCTCCCTCTCTTTCCATTAAAACCAGTGTTTCTAAACCTTTGTTCTCTCTCTCTCTCTCTCTCTCTCTCTCTCTCTCTCTCTCTCTCTCTCTCTCTCTCTTAAAACCCGTTTCCATACCTTGGTCGTCTTCACCCCTCCTCTCTCTCTCTCTCTCTCTCTCTCTCTCTCTCTCTCTCTCTCTCTCTCTCTCCATTAAAACGCGTGTTTTCCCTACCTTGGTCGTCTTTAACACGATCCCACCCCAAGGCTCTTATTTAATACGGAGGTGGGGAGGAAGGGGGCAGATGATAAGGGGGGGCGTTCTTACAGGTCCCCCCCAAGGACGTCCAGAAATGGCAGGGGGACTGAGAGAAAGAGGAACCCCGTTACAATCTCCCCTTCCCCCTCCTATCTCCCCCTTCCCTTCCCCTTCCCCTCCCCTCCTCTTCCTCCTCCCCTCTTCCCCTCCCCTCCTCTTCCCCTCCCCCTTCCTCCACCCCTCCTTCCATCCTCTTCCCCTCCCCTCCTCCCCTCCCCTCCCATCTCCTCCTCCTCTCCTTCTCCCCTCCCCTCCCCTCTCTCTCCTCTCCCCTCCTTCCCCCCCCTCTCCTCCCCTCCCTCCCCTTCCTCCCACCCTCCCCTCTCCTCCTCTCCTCCCCATCCCCCTCACCAAATCTAACCTCCCTTGCCTCCCTCCTCCCCATCCCCTCACCAAATCTAACCTCCTTGCCTCCTCCTCCCCTCCCCCTTTAGCTCACAAGCTTCTGGTCCTCGACTGCTATCGTAGAAGCGCCTCTCCTCTTTCTTTCTCATCATCATCATCATCATCATCATCATCATCATCATATCTGCTGCGTAATCATCTTCACCTCACCCGATCAAACGGTCGACATAAATATTACCCATTTTCTCTTATTTCCTCCTTTCAGTAGTCTTTTCTTTTCAGTTACCACTTCCACTTCTCTCTTCCACCCTTCTCAGTCATCACTTCGTCCATATTACTCTTGGGCGTATTCAGATAAATTTTACTCAAATTGTTTCATCTCTTCTTTTACCCATTCTCTCTATTTCTTCCTTTCAATAGTCTTTTTTTTTTCAGTTGGCGTATTCAGAAAATTGTACTCAAATAGTTTCACCTCTTATTTTAGTCTCTGCTGTCTCTCCCCCTACTAATTATTCTTCTTCCTCGTTCCTCTCTTTCATTGTTCTACCGTCACTTCACCTCACTTCACATGTTTTCATGGTCCTTCTGACGTCACTTCACTTCAAGACCTTCAGCTGCGTCTATTCTTTGCACAGTATCACTTCACCCTTTTTTTTTTTCTAGTTTAGTTCACATAACTGCGTACTTCCCACCCCATTTTTTTCTTACCCCTCTTGTTGTTATTTTTTCTCTTATTTTTTTCTCTTAATTCCATTTACTTGTGGCGCCAGGTAACTTGCAATCAATCAGTGTTACTCCCGTTGCTTGTGTCTTCCTGTTACTACTGTACTTTACATCGCACAATTTCTTCCATTTTCTCTTTGCTCTGTCTTTTATTTTCTTTCGTAAACCTCTATTCCTTTCATTCAGGTGTTGCTCCTTCTCATTTTTAGTTCTTTTCCCTTCCTGCTACCTAACTTCTTTTGTTTACTCTTCTGCTGCCTTTCCTCCCTTCTCCTACACTCTCCGTCGTAAATAGCATTCCTTCGCATGCCAGCTGTAAATACCGTAAGCTCTTTTCGTTTTTCATGGCGACCTTGGCGTAAGTGATGCATCTTCCATGATGGATTGAAAGTAGGAGGATGGGTGGGGGGGTGGGGAGTCTCTCCTGATTTGTACCTTGGTCTTTAAAAATATGTAAATGCATCCCTTAGTTTTCGTTCGTATGACCACGTATTTCATCATGTACTCCCTTCTTTTCTTTTATAATTCGTTAATGCAATATATTCTTAAATGATCCCTTAAGCAATATTTCGTCTTCCATACCTACGTTGCACACGGCACTCTCTTTTTAAGACTTACGATTTTATTATGGAAGCTTGTGAGGCGTTGTTTTCCCTGAGAGAGAGAGAGAGAGAGATCTAAAGCATCGCTGTTTTTCTCCTCTGATACTATGTCGTCATGTGTTGTTTCATCCCTAACAATATTTCTAGTGTTGGAAATATTCTGTTGAATCCAGGTGTTTTACCTTTGATGTTGCTCAACAATGTTCCTGTTTATTGCAAAACAAAGTCAGCAGCAGCAGTGCAGCTCGTGTACCTCAGTTCATGTCGTGATTGTGTCGATTTCTCAGCGGCCTGACTGAATTAATTCCCGTGGACGTGTACAAGTTTACATGGGAGAAATATTTATGAATACGGGAGAGGTTATTTTTATAATTGCATGTGCGCAAATGAAAACTTCTGATAGGAGCCACTTCTTTTTTCTGTACACACACACATATATTTTTTTATTTATACATATAGTGTATATATATATGTGTGTGTGTGTGTGTTGTGGGTGTGTACATATATAATATAAATATATATATATATATATATATATATATATATATATATATATATGTATGAATATATTTATATATATATATACATATATATATATATATATATATATATATATATGTATATGTATATATACATATAATATATATATATATATATATATATATATATATATATATATATGTATATATACATATAAATATATATATATATATATATATATATATATATATATATATATATATATATATATATATCCATGTTTGATTGTATTCATTTATTGGTTTAATATTATGTCCAGTCCATCTACTTTTTTTATTTTTTTCATAGCATTTTGTGTGATATTATCTTCCGTGTTAGTAAGCAGCCAAGATGGGCGGAAGCCGAGATTTTCGTAGCCCTGTATAACAAATATAATCATCAATTTTTCCCATAACAATAAATGAGGGAAAAAATGCTGTAGTCTTTAAGCTTTATCATTGATTTCAGTTGTTCTTCGTTGATTTTGCCTCCTAATAAAATGAAATAAAATAAAAACAAAATAAAATTAAGTAAAATATAAAATCCGCTACTTTGTCGCCGACCGGATGTTCGTGATCAGCC
Source organism: Macrobrachium rosenbergii (assembly GCF_040412425.1). Lineage (NCBI taxonomy): Eukaryota > Metazoa > Arthropoda > Malacostraca > Decapoda > Palaemonidae > Macrobrachium > Macrobrachium rosenbergii. The sequence goes on along the minus strand of NC_089763.1, from coordinate 24,932,620 downwards.
TACGAGCATCATCTTCGTGTTCCTCTCTCTCTCTCTCTCTCTCTCTCTCTCTCTCTCTTTTTTCACTCTCTATCTCTTGATGTGGCTATTTTCGTCTGGTGCTGTTAAATCGTTTTTGTAGCTTATTTTCCAGACCAATATCTTTCGTAAGGGGCTTTTATTTAATTTTTTTCCCATTTTTATTTGTAATCTTAACTCTTCATTAATTTAATGTTCTGATTTCACGTAAAAGGAGACGCAAATGCACATTTCATGCATAAGTGTCTGTTGTGTTTACCTCAAAGTTCAAGATGTCCACATGAACGTGGCTCACCTCAAATGGAAGGTATTGTTCTACCTTTTATTTACATCTTAAAAACTGGATGGCATTCTGCCGTTTCCTTGGAGTAAAGCCCACTTTTTTATTTGTTGACATACAAGCAGGTGTGTGAACTGATATTTCTACATTTTGTTAGATGCGATCTTAACCTTGTAACGACATTAGTTCTTGAAAGTTTAAAATGCTTGCAGTTTTATGGGCCTTGTCTTTACCTTTTTGTTAGTTTTATGTAAAATAAAATTATTGAGATGGCTTTGTCTGTCCGTCCGCACTTTTTTCTGTCCGTCCTCAGATCTTAAAAACTACTGACGCTAGTGGGCTGCGAATTGGTATGTTGATCATCCACCCTCCAATCATCAAACATGCCAAATTACAAACCTCTAGCCGCAGTAGTTTTTATTTTTTTTAAGGTTTAAAGTTAGCCATAATCGTGCGTCTCTCAACGATATAGGATAAGCCATCACCGGGCCGTGGTTAAAGTTTCATGGGCCGCGACTCATACAGCATTATACGGAGACCACCGAAAGATAGATCTTTTTTCGGTGGCCTTGATTATACGCTGTACAGAAAACTCGATTGCGCCGAAGAAAATTCGGCGCATTTATGACTTGTTTGTTTTCATTTTAATATCTTTTATGTGGTCCTATGAGATGTACAAGAGCTTTGCAAATGGAGCTCTTTAGAGTATTGAGGGAATTCGCTTGCTGGTTTTGACTGAATGAGATCGTATTCAGAGGGATTTATCCACATCTTTAGTTCCTCGTTGGACGAGTCGGTAGAGTTCTCGGCTAGCACTCCGCTAGGCCCGAGTTCGAGTCTCCGGCTGGCCAGTAAAGAATTAGAGGAATTTATTTCTGGTGATAGAAATTCGTTTCTCGGTATAATGTGGTTCTGATTCCACAGTAAGCTGTAGGTCCCGTTGCTAGGTAACCACTTGGTTCTTAGCCACGTAAAATAAGTCTAATCCTTCGGGTCAGCCCTAGAAGAGCTGTTAATCAGCACAGTGATCTGGTTAAACTAAGGTATACTTAACTTATCCACAGCTGTAGTTATGGATTAAACTTACTTATTATTGGGGTTCACTGTTCCCCATGCTTTCCGTGATATTGTACTTTTAGGTTGTGCATAATATATTTTAACACTTTGCTAATAAAAGATAAATACGTTTTGCCCCTCATAAATCAATGATGTTTTGCATTCTTCACTGCCAGGCCTTGGGTCTCACCTGTCTTCACTTCGTGACTGTTACGATAAGGGCATTTGGTTCCTCATTTTGCTGATATCCACTGGAAACAGGATTAACAATTGCCTTCCAACTTACAAAGTGACTTCATTCTTGCTTTGCAACTTACGCAACACCGGATCATTCTGGAGTTGTATCGGCAACTTAATGTCAAATATTCCTCGGCATTTAAGCAATATTTTGTCCCTGAAATTAATTCATTCTGAATCAACTTCAAGTGGAGCCTGTGATGTCTTGAGTTTGCCATGACCTTCAGAGCCTGATCTTAAAAGAGACACTGAATAACATGATATAATTTATGCAGTTTGAACAATGTCCGTAGACACAGTCACAGCACTTAAGGCATTACTTTAGGTTTTTTGCAACGTCCCTTCGGCCCTTAGCTGCAACCTCTTTCATTCCTTTTTCTTTGCCTCCGTTCATATTCTTTCTTCCTTCTGACTTTCTGCCCTCTCTAACAATTGTTTCGTGGTGCAACTGCGAGGTTTTCCTCCTGTTACACCCTTCAAACCTTCTTATTGTCAGTTTCCCTTTCAGCACTCAATGACCTCTTAGGTCCCAGCGCTTGGCTGTTGGCCTAAGTTCTATAATCCGATGTAATTGATAAAAATCTCATAACAGCTTGAGTCACTAAAATCGTGAAGGAATACACAGTGGTGTGTAAATGTAATCATATATTAGAGTTATATATGCAAACGAGAACTTATATATATATATATATATATATATATATATATATATATATATATATATATATAGACTGTATATTTCTAATATGTATTTACATTTACACCACTTGATTTCTTCACCATCAATACCTTTATATCATGAATCTTCGTAGGAGAAAGAGGGCTCTTGACTGAAAGTGGCCTAATTTGACTCGTCAAAAAACCTCAAAAGTTTACTTTTGGGGGAATCTTGAGCTCGCAGGAATGTCTTTCTGCGTGCCCTTACGTGGCCTGGTCATCCTCTCGCCTCGATGAATACATTCAGTTATTTGGTATGCTAACTCATCTTCTGTAACGGCACTCTATTACTTTCATCTCGTGCCTGACGCCCCCCAACCCTCTCTCTCTCTCTCTCTCCTTTTCTCTTCTTCTTCTTCTTCTTGTGCCTAATGCTCTCTCTCTCTCTCTCTCTCTCCCTCCTTCTCCTTCTTCTTCTTCTTCTTGTGTCTAATGCTTCTCTCTCTCTCTCTCTCTCTCTCTCTCTCTCTCTCTCTCTCTCTCTCTCTCTCTCTTCCCTTTCTTCTTCTTCTTGTGTGTAATGCTCTCTCTCTCTCTCTCTCTCTCTCTCTCTCTCTCTCTCTCTCTCTCTCTCTCTCTCTCTCTCTCTTCTTCTTCTTCTTCTTCTCTCCTTCTTCTCTCTCTCTCTCTCTATACTTCTCTTCTCCTCTCTCTCTCTCTCTCTCTCTCTCTCTCTCTCTCTCTCTCTATACTTCTCTCCTCCTTCTTCTCCTCTCTCTCTCTCTCTCTCTCTCTCTCTCTCTCTCTCTCTCTCTCTCTCTCTCTCTCTCTCTCTCTCTCTTCTTCTTCTTCTTCTTCTTCTTCTTCTTCTTGGCCAGATCCCTTACAAATAAGGCTGTTGACAGTACCAGTCTCTCTGTCTCTCTGTCTCTCTCTCTCTCTCTCTCTCTCTCTCTCTCTCTCTCTCTCTCTCTCTCTCTTTCTCTCTCCTTTTCTTCTTCTTCTTCTTCTTCCTCTTCTTTTTGGCCAAATCCCTCACAAATAAGGCTCTTGACCGTACCAGTCTCTCTCTCTCTCTCTCTCTCTCTCTCTCTCTCTCTCTCTCTCTCTCTCTCTCTCCTCTCTCTTCTTCTTCTTCTTCTTCTTCTTCTTCTTTTGAACCAGAGCAATGGCGCGTTTTGGTCTCCGAGAAGACCGCTATCTGGAGTCTGAGTGCGTTGGGTCTCCGCGGCAATAAAATCTGATCCTCGGGAATCAAATCTGATCCTCAGGAATCATTCTGTTGACGAAGATGCTCTTTTAGGCTCGTTTAAGCTCCATCCCACCTACGTGCAATGCCTTCGCAGGCAGGCTTGGGGCCACCAGCTCTGATGAAAAGAGAATAGTAGTTTGTAAATATAAATAAAAGAGGCAGTTTGCCCGAAGGGCTAGATTTAACGAACACGCGAATTTGGAAGTTGAGAAAAAAGTTATAGATGGAATTTGACCTCTGTAATAAATACCATTCGCCTAGAAAGCAAAGTTCTTGCGATGAGGCAATTGCTAGAAATGGGTGTGGTGCATCTTGTTTAAATGGAATTGTCTGATTTTTTTTTCGTATTTTCCATCTCTCTCTCTCTCTCTCTCTCTCTCTCTCTCTCTCTCTCTCTCTCTCTCTCTCTCAAAAAGAATGTAACCCAGTCTAATAAAGCAAAGAAAATAAAGATGCTTGTCATCTATATATACAGTATATATATATATATATATATATATATATATATATATATATATATATATATATAGACAGATAGATACATGCATACATATACATACAAATATACTGTATATATATATATATATATATATATATATATATATAGTATATATGTATGTATATGTATGCATGTATCTATATATATTATGTATGTATATATACACTGTATATGTATGTATGCAACATCACAGAATTTGTGATTAGTGCACACTACCATATTCCATATAATTATCTTTTAATAAATGAGGAAAAAATTAATTTTTTAATAAAAGATAGTACGCACACACACACACACACACACAGCTTGAAGTAAGTGACCCGTTACGTACCTCCACTCCAGACACTCCTCCTCACCCATACATGGCCTTCGTCATATAACATTTCCCTCGGGGCTTCTGTGGTCAGAACCTATTGGCCAATATCTTTTGTAACCCAGACCTCGCATTACTCCCTCGCATATTACGCTTCAGTAAAGGTCTTAACTCGTGTACATGCAAGAATATCGCTTTTATGATGTTCAGCTCTCATATTGCAATTGGAACTTCAGAAGTTCAAGCGAAGATGCAATGCATGACTACCCTAATAGTAGTCTCTTTGCGTTTTAATAATTTTTATGTATTTATTCCTTTATTAATTTTTAATTTAATTTTTATTAAATGAGGTCTCTTCTTTCTGTATTTCCCTTTACCTCCTCTTACTTCATCCTAATGAACGCTTTTTAATATTCTTTGGAAGCTTGATTTTCAAGTCTGTGGCCTCCGTGGTGGACTTGTTCCGTATGAATAAGTTTCATCTTCTGAAGAATAATAATAATAATAATAATAATAATAATAATAATAATAATAATAATAATTATTGTGTATTATTATTATTATTCTTCAGCCAAGCACAACACCTAAAGTGTCTTCAGTTCCTTAAAATAATTGAACAGAACGCACGTAAAAAGGGTTCCGACTCTCCAGCCTACGCGGAATGGAAGGACTCCTCTCCTTTATTTGGAAGAACCGTTCTCTCTGGACTTTCTTGAGGTCGAGTCGATAATGGAGCTGTTGTTCTCTCCCCTCGCGTTCAGAACGAGTCGACTCCATTTACCTGTCCAGAACGAGAGTTTTGCAATGCAAATCGACTTCCAGTACGGTCTCTGTTTTGTGTAGTCGTCCTGCGCGAGCGTGTTCTCAAGGTTGCTGCTTGAGTACTGTGCATTATGAGATGAGAATGACTGTGTTTTCTTAACCTTACGGACCCTCGAGGTATTACGCGTTCATGCGTGCAGTTTACAGTGTATTATTATTATTATATATATATATATATATATATATATATATATATATATATATATATATATATGCGTGTGTTTAAGTTTTCGTTGTAATATTTTTTGATTTACAGTTTTTTAATAGATCGATAGTGTCACTGGTATTGGGAATTTTCATTCTTGTAAGTGAAAATGTATGCATTAAGGTTTAATCAGTTTAACTTTTAAATTTAACTTCTGGGATAACTTACAACATTATATGTAATGTAAAAATGTATCTTTGGATAATATTTGTTACTGCTGACTTCTAAAATGCAGATTATATTTCCAAGGGTCAGTTTTGTTTTATAAAAAGATGCTCTCTCTCTCTCTCTCTCTCTCTCTCTCTCTCTCTCTCTCTCTCTCTCTCTCTCTCTCCCCGTATGCAACGGAATATTATACTTTAAAGCAGACCTTGATACTGGCTGCACTTTATAACCCTGCACACACAAAGGCGGTCTGGTCAGCCATTGCAAAGAGGTCTTTTTATCGAACGGCTTTTTTTATTCTTTTTTTTTTTCCTTTTGCTCTATCGTCCCAAGGACCCTTCGCTACACCTGAGGCCCTCCCGTTGCAGTCCGTTCCACAGGTGAATTCCTCCCCCGAGTCCATTCGGGTTCCTCTCCTGCGTGTCCATTGTTCCACATTTTTTCGATGAAGACATCCTCGCGTGTTTCGTCAATTGGGAATGTGTGTGTGTGTCCGGTGTTTGGTGCAATCGATTATTTTCTGCCTTTCGACTTGATTGTTCGGTCTCTCCTGACACCATCCCCCCCTTTTTTTAGGGCTTATCCTCATCTTTATCATTCTCGTTTCCTTCCTCCATCTCTCCCTCTTCTCACTTTCCTTCATTCTCCTTCTTACTTCTTCCTCTTCTTCCTGACTTTTTTTACAAAACCAAACTCGATTGTTTGGCCTCTCCCACCCCCTCCCCCTTTTTTAGGGCTTATCCTCAACTTTATCATTCTCGTTTTCTTTCTCCATCCCTCCCTCTTCTCGCCTTCCTTCATTCTCCTTATTACTTCCTCTTCTTCATCCTGATTTTAAGAAAACTTCCGAACGTCTTGTGCCAGTTGCATTATCATGTAAAAGATGCATCGTGTTTATTCTGTTCATTTTTTATCCTGTTTGCTTGCCCAGGTTCATTCCTTGTTTGTTTCTGTTCTTTCTGTTTTCTTTGGCATTATTATATAAAGACTTCCTTCTCTTTTGTCATCTTTTAATCATTCTTTATTATCCTCTTTCCTCACGTCCCTTCTGTAATTTTGCATTTAATGTAGTGACTCTTCCTTCTTTCTTTAATGTGAAGCCACGAGGGATATCCACCCTCCCATTTCCTTCTTCTTCTTCTTCTTCTTCTTCTTCTTCTTCTGAGAGAGAGAGAGAGAGAGAGAGAGAGAGAGAGAGAGAGAGAGAGAGAGAGAGAGAGAGAGCATTCTTTACATGTGCAAGAGAGACAGGAGCCAGAGAAGATGTTTAGCTCATTTTTATTGGTAGTCTTTGTCGTTGTGTCGATAGGAGTAGAAATATTCTAGATGCTGTTGTACTTGTTGTTGCGACTCATGTTGTTGTAACTTCTGCTGTTGCAATGGAGGTTGTTGTTGTTTACACTGAGATGTTATCGCCGTCACTTAGAAAGAAAAGCTAGAAAGAATAATTATAAAAAGTAAAGTATGGAAACGCAGTTGAAGAAATTAAAACCTCAGGGTCATATTACCTAATATTTCCTAATATTATTGATGCACTGTATTGACATAAAAAAAAATATGTGAACGTTGAATTAAAGCAAGCCTGTAATCCATTACCATACAACACAAGCTTCCTAAACTAGAATACTAAACATATTAAAATTATTATTATTATTATTATTATTATTATTATTATTATTATTATTATTATTATTTTTATTATTCAGAAGATAAACCTTATTCATATGAAACAAGCCCACAGGGGACACTGACTTGAAATTCAAGCTTCCAACGAATGTGGTGTTCGTTTAAAAGAAGTAACAGAAGGTAATAGGAAATACAGAAAGAAGAGATCAATTATTAGAAAAGAAAAAATAAATTAGCATAAAATAAATAGATGAAAACGTAAGCAAATCATTAAAATATAAGGAGAGTGGCTCTAGAGGTAGTAATGCATTGCATCTTCGCTTGGACTTTTGAAGTTCCTATTGCACAACATCTTCGCTTGAACTTTTGAGGGTTACATAAGTGTGAATAACGATGGAATGCAGATACTCTATAGAGCACTGGAAGGCAGTTGGGGCAAAAGAAAATTCCTCAAGTATGTTCTCTTTGTTTTCTTTGTCAGTTGTTGCTAGAATGACCACGGAGGCTGTAAAATGCAAGGGGATCTAATACCTCTTGCATTGGTTCAACTTTTATTAGCCATAATGCGATAGCCGTGTCGTTGAGCTGAGAGAGAGAGAGAGAGAGAGAGAGAGAGAGAGAGAGAGAGAGAATTCCCTAAACCTGCTTTTATAATGCTGTGTTCCTAGATTTTTACATATTTGGGCGTGGGTGTGTGTGTTGATTAATGTATTGGATTTTCTCATCACTAGACTTCTTCTTCTTCTTCTTCTTCTTCTTCTTCTTCTTCTTGTTATTATTATTATTATTATTATTATTATTATTATTATTATTATTGCTTAGACAGTATGCATTATTACTGACATTGTTGTAAGTTTATGGTTGAATAGTTTTAAAACTTCAGTTTTTATACCAAAGCGAATATGTTTCTGTAATGTACAAAAGAAGCAGGTTAAATCATGTCGACAACACGTACGTTTTTTTTTCCATTTTTGTACCGCCGTTTCTCGTCATGTTCTATATTATTGACAATTGTTTTTACGGTTTTGTTTTCTCTCTCTCTCTCTCTCTCTCTCTCTCTCTCTCTCTCTCTCTCTCTCTCCGTGCCTCCTCGTCGTTCATCTTCGGAATTCTTACCTTCCCGTCTTCGTCCCTCAACTACGTTTCTTCTTCCTCTCTTATTCTTCACCATCTTGAATCTTCCCATCTCCATCACCCTTTTTTTCCATTTATCATCACCTATTCCTCATCGTACTCAATCTCCCACTCCCAGAGTTATTCACCTTTTTTTCTCTCCCCCGTTTTCTGTCACTATTCAATGACCTGTGTACACCCTCCAAATTATTAAGATGTGTCTTTTCTTTCTATTATTCAGTTTTTCCCGGTCTTCCCACCTCCATCTGCCTTCCGCCTCTCTTGCTCTTTCCTCTTTTCCATCACCTTACTGATTCTCCCCGATCTACCTCTTCCTTTCCTTCCCTTCCCTTATTCTTCATCATCTCTCGATCCTCCCATCTCTCGTCTCTCATCCACACCTTCCCGTTCTCATCTCTCTCTCTCTCTCTCTCTCTCTCTCTCTCTCTCTCTCTCTCTCTCTCTCTCTCTCTCTCTCTCTTCTCTTTCCCCTTTTCTCTCCAGCGTTTCTTGATCTTCCCCCTCTGAACATTCCCCTGGGGAAGTCTTGGCGAAAAATATCGGGCAGTAAAAAACTTCTTTGGCACCGGGGTGATGACCTTTGAGGTAACGGCTACTACCTCTTCGTCCGCCCAGCTTAGCTTCCCAAAAGCATCTATCTTCGATCAGGGGAACTTGGGGAATATCCCGGGGCGGGGTGGGGGGCGGTTGATCATGACAGACAGACAGACAGACAGAGCAGTGAACTATCTTTTTCGGGAGGGAAATAAACCTGTGGTGATAAGTATGTGCGTAAGGTACACACTTCCCTTACTAACACAAGGGACAACGTATTCCAACCAACAACAAAACTGCTTTAAACATACTAGTCATAACTGCTGGACACAAACAAACAAACACCGCAGTGAACTATCTTTTTTCGGACTGGAAATAAACCTGTGGTAAAGACTGTGTTCACAAGAGACAGTTTCCTAGCTGACACAAGGGACAGCTTAATCCAACCAACAATAAAAACAAAACTGCTTTCAGTACACGAGTCATAACTGCTGCGTTCATGACGACAAAAATAGTAGCGGATCTTGCTGTAAGAGACGAGAGTTAACGGTTAGCAGGGATTCACAGGGAATTAAAGATCAGTAAAAAAAAAAAAAAGTGAGAGAGAAATTGCGTTCGAAGGATTTCATAGTTGAGGAGAAATTCACTTTAATTGTTTTCTAATATAAAGGCACGCCATTTAATGTCATTTTAAGTATTTTGTTGTTGTTTTTGTGTTGCTGCTGTTCACTCGGGAATGACGCAGCCTCTTGTTGCCATGAAACCTCTAAAATCAACAAGAGGCAATCACCCCTCGGTGGCGTACGCCAGACCGAAGAGAATAAGCAATTTATGCTAAGAAGAAATTGGGTATTGGCCCCGATTCAGAATTTCTGTGGAGTGAGGCAGAAGAGGGCAGGAATGATCAAAGGCCACTGACCATTGGTGTACTGAACCCACATCGCTTCTTCTCCACACCCACCCCCGCCCCGCCCCTTCCCTCTTTCCTGCTTACCTCCCGTCCTCTTCCTATCTCTCCCATATTCCTCCACCTCACCTCCTCCTCCAGTTTAAATGCACTAATCTAATTCGAATGTAGACCTCGATTTATCATTTTAACGAATTATCGTCAGGTCTTTTATTCCTTAACTAGATAGCTGAATGCTGAGATTTTTTTTTTATTGATCATTTTATCACACATTCGGTTTGCGAATGATTCCATTGTTCTTGTGAAATGTGGCAGCAAATTGGTAGTTTGTGACTGAATGAATTGTTCGTTAAATAGGTGACTGGATAAAAATTTGTGATAATGACAGAGTGAATGAAAAACGGTGAACGTTCATTTTTCTTAGACTGTAGATTCTGAGGTCAAATTAAAAGGGCCTAAACTCAATAAGCAGAGCAAAGTAAAATCTCAAAAAAAAAAAAAAATTAATTTGCAGTGTCATCACGGATTGGTTTTATTCCAGGTCCGCCCAGGCTTTGTCTTTTAAATCACCTTGTTGATGATGAATCCTGCATTCGATATTTTTTTCCATTTTTCTGTGCATATCTGCATTGACTATTGGGTTGGTTTTTCTCCATTTTTTATTTAAATTTCTCTGTTTTCTTTTATTTCTGGTCGGATCTGTGATTTTGAAGCTCGAATTTCTATTATTAACAGATTTCACATTTTTTTCAAATTGTAAAGAGAGAGAGAGAGAGAGAGAGAGAGAGAGAGAGAGAGAGAGAGAGAGAGAGAGAGAATGTACTCAAGCCAGTAAAATAAAACTTCTTTAGACTGAGTCATGAGCTAGTTTTTGAAAGTGCTCTTGAATTTTGTTATTGTTTAACTCACGATTCATTTTTTTTTTATATATTATAACAAAAGTTCTTTTTTCATATAATTTTTTTCGAGACCAAAAACGCCTGAATGCAACTTCGATTTTTGCAAGAGAGCGGAAAGTCATGCAATTAATCACCTTGGATACTTTAGTGTATTCATTTGGTCAGCCAATTATTTTGTTACAATAAGACATTGTTTGAGGAAAAGAAACTTAGATTTTAGTTAATAAAAATATTCTTTTCTCTCAGAAATTAATGGTCGATATGCCTGTGTTCCGGAGTCCTTAATTATCATAAAACGATCACTTGAATTTTCAACCGAGTATTTTATGAAGTGTGATCCTACAGAGCTTGAAGGAAAAGCGGAAAGTTTGTATGAAATATAAGTCTCTCTCTCTCTCTCTCTCTCTCTCTCTCTCTCTCTCTCTCTCTCTCTCTCTAGGGTTGGTTTAATAAAATATCGTCAGGCTGTCTGTATAGAACAGAAGACCCCTTCCAGATCTCTCTCTCTCTCTCTCTCTCTCTCTCTCTCTCTCTCTCTCTCTCTCTCTAGGTTGGTTTAATAAAATATCGTCAGGCTGTCTGTATAGAACAGAAAGGCCCTTCAAGTCTCTCTCTCTCTCTCTCTCTCTCTCTCTCTCTCTCTCTCTCTCTCTCTCTCTCTCTCTCTCTCTCTCTAGGGTTGGTTTAATAAAATATCGTCAGGCTGTCTGTATAGAACAGAAGAAGATCTCTCTCTCTCTCTCTCTCTCTCTCTCTCTCTCTCTCTCTCTCTCTCTCTCTCTCTCTCTTTCTAGGGTTGGTTTAATAAAATATCGTCAGGGTGTGTCTGTATAGAATAGGGCCCTTCCAGATCTCTCTCTCTCTCTCTCTCTCTCTCTCTCTCTCTCTCTCTCTCTCTCTCTCTCCATAGAAGTGGTTCAAAAAATGTCATCAGATGTCAATTATCTTTTTTTTATCACATTAAAAAATCGAAGAAGTCATAATGGCTTTCTCGTTTATCTAATCTACTTAAAATTGTGAAGCAGAAACCTGCCTTTACCCACAGTAGCAACTGATAAGGCTCCCTTAAGAAGGCATGGTGATAAAAAAACCTGATAAATAAATAAAACCTGCTGAGCGATGTATATCAGCTCTTAATGACGTGATTATTTTTTTCTCAGATTTTTTCCTTAACATCTATCTCCAAATGCTCTTCCTCTTATCAACGAATAAAAAAAAGTGTTACAAAAAATATGCTTTTAACTTGTAATCTCATTTTAGATTTCGTCCAGAAGACTTTGACAATCTGTACGTCTTGTGTTTTATATTAATGATGACGTCATATGTTATATAGATAGATAGATAGATAGATAAAGTTGCCAGTAAAGTTGAAGAAAACCATTCTTGCTGAAAGCTGGTCATTTGTAATTTTAATAATTTTTTTTCTGAAAGCCATAGACAGGCCATCATCAAACTTAATCTAGAAAATCTTGTGAAAAGTTGAGTTTACGTCAATAGAATGAGTGAGTGACCAAGAAATTCTCTAAAACAAAGTCCAGTACTGACTGCTTGTGTGCGTGTGTGTGTGTGTGTGTGTGTATGTGTATGAGAGAGAGAGAGAGAATTTGTAACTAAGAACCTATAAGGATTTCGAGTTCATCGATTATGGAACTCCCTCTCCCCACCAAAAAATAAGAATTTTTCCATATAATTTGCTGGCAGTGAGACCATATCTCAAAACTTGAAAAAAAAATGTAGAACTCGTAAAGGTTACAGTCGAATCATGAAATAATCTGAAAGGCTAATTGTTCTCGCGCTTGCTTCTTCTTCTTCTTCTTCTTCTTCTTCTTCTTCTTCTTCTTCTTCTTCTTCTTCCAAGAAGGAATGGGTTTAAATAAAAAGAAGGCTTCAGGGCCAGACTCTTGGGTTTCTGCTGGTCAGCTGGAGGAAGAGGATAAATTCCGAGAACTGAGAACTGCCCCAGGAAAGGGCGCGCACACAGTAGTTCTTCAATGATAGGGTTGTTTGGTATATAGATGGAGTCGCAATTTGTCTTATCTCATTGTTACCAGGCTCCAGACCCGCCACGGGCACGAGCTGTTTTTATATGCACAGGCGCACCTTAGAAGAGAACGGAATCTTATTATTATTATTCAAAACATGAAAATTTTTTTTGGTCTTTGACCCCTTTGTAAATGTACACACACCCAAACATGCATGTTGTTTATATATATATATATATATATATATATATATATATATATATATATATATATATATATATATATATATATATATATATATATCAGTCATTAGTGTTATTCAGTTTATCGACACTTTATAACATTCTAAAAGGAAGTCAGTATTATGGCGGAAAGAGATAAAAAGAATTTTATTTAGATAAACAAATCCCCATGAATAATTGAGAAACAGATTTATTCGTTTAGAAGCAATAACTAAGAGATACTTCAACCCTTTGATATTGCGAAAATAAAATATCAACAGGCGTAACGGTTTCAAGAGAGAAGTTTGCGAGACAAAATGGCATTGGTCATTCCTTGGTGGAATAATGATTCAGGTAGAATTATTGAGGCGGGCATTTGAGCATTTATTGGTATAGACATTGTGGATGGGCATAGGGCACTGAATATGGCGATTGGGGATTATGTGGATTTTAGCATTTGTAGCAGGGTATCGATACAATTACGAATACCCCACCAGGGCATTTGTAGGGGAACATGGGTATATTCGAACGGTTACGAGTATGAGTGTGGGCAGCCATGCCAACGCATGCCCTCCATTTCCGAGGTGCTTTTAACTAACGGGACAAGCTTCTTTCTCTCTCTCTTGGCGCCTTCGTCTTCTCACCTTAATGATACAACAAATAAAAGTTCCGAAGCAGAAAAGTCATCGCTGCCTACTTGGGAGAGGAGAGACACTTGAAGAAATGACACAACACAGTCCGTGGAATAAAAAATAGAGAGAGATTCTCTCTCTCTCTCTCTCTCTCTCTCTCTCTCGTTTGGTTGTCTTTTCATCGTTGTTTATTGCTCTCTCACGTGACCTCCCTTTTTTTCTTAGTGTGGTCATTTCTCTCTCTCTCTCTCTCTCTCTCTCTCTCTCTCTCTCTCTCTCTCTCTCTCTCTCTCTCTTTTTAAGTATAGGATAGAATTATTCAAATGCACCATAACATCTTCCTATTTTGTGATAATCGTTGTTTTTATATATGTGATATCAATAATAATTGTGTGTACAAGGTACAAGCAGGTATTCATTATTATTATTATTATTATTATTATTATTATTATTATTATTATTATTATTATTAAGAACAAATTACAAAAAACCAAATAAGAACAAATCACAAAAACAATAGAAACAGACAAAAAGGGAGAGAGAGAAAGAGGTCATTTATTCACATTCAATCCAATAACAATTCAATCTCGCCAGAGCGAAAGATTAAACAAAAATTATTATTATTATTATTATTATTATTATTATTATTATTATTATTATTATTATTATTATTATTATTATTATTGT
>NC_089763.1:24895994-24913494 GCF_040412425.1 Macrobrachium rosenbergii | reverse complement strand
CTCTCTCTCTCTCTCTCTCTCTCTTTGTTGCAGTTTCAATTTGACAGTTTTCAGTGTATCTCTAATAGCAGTTTCCAAAGGATCTCCTCTCTCTCTCTCCTCTTTATCTCTCTCTCCTCTCTCTCTCTCTCAAACACAATCCTTCGCCAGTCGCTGGGCAGAAAAGGCAGGAACCGACATATTCATATCAGCACGAAGAGGTTTATCCAAAGAGCACATCCAAATTACACGTGCAGTGAATTCACGTTGCCACGAACACGTAACGTACAAGGTCAGTCAGAGCGAGGGAGGTTAGGTTTCTGTTACTTTCACTGCTGCTGCTGCTGCTGCCTTTGCAGAGATGATGGAGCCAGCAGACGAGAGACGGTCGTGGTGGAAGCTGCTGCTGCTGCTACTGTTGTTGTTGCTGTTACACACACACACACACAGGTTATTTTGGACGCTACCGAGAGAGAGAGAAGTTTTGGAAACTGGTATCAGAAAGAGAAACATTGAAAAACGTCAAATTTGGAAACTGCTATCAGAGAGAGAGAGAGAGAGAGAGAGAGGGGGCTGCAACACAAACAAAAAGAGGCAGAGGAGACTTGACAGTTTAGATTTGCCATCAGAGACAGAAGCGAAAAGTTTGATGAGACAGAGCTAAGATATTATGGTCATGGGTTAGACTGCCGCCGCACACTGACGACTGGCTGGGGGGTTAACCTTTATGTTTAACATACTTTTATGTTAAAGTGATTTTTTTCTTTTTTTTTTGCGAGAGGGTGTAGGGAGGAGGCAATACCTTAGACTGCTATGTTCGCTTGTTTTACGTCTTAGCAGCGTAAGCTACTTGGGTTAATTTCTGTAGTGGTTTTTGCCTCGTCTGTCATGCTTTGTCTTTAGATGACACTACTGGTCTTTTATCATTTGCTATGATCTGTTGAACTACAAATTGGAGGACTTCATTTGTAGGACTTTCAGCTTTGGGTTGTTCATTCCATGTTCATTTGAAATTTGTCGTACAGGTAAAAGGCCATGTTTTATCGTCTTTCAGTTAAATCATTTTATTCATAAATATTTTGGTAAAAAAAGGCCATGTTTTATGGTCTGTCAGTTAAATTATTTTCTTCATAAATATTTGTGGTAATAAGCGGTACTTGAAGCTGTTATAAGAAGTTTAAAAGTTAATCTCTTCACTTTAACCATTGTCTTTATAATTATAATTATAATTATAAATATAAACATCAGAGACTTTTGGAATTTTTGTTTAGAGAGTTCCACGATGATGAATAATTAGCATTTGTTACTTTTAAGGAAATTACAGATGAGCTTATGGCAAAATTAATCATGGAAACTGTAATTTTAGTTTCCCATTGTTTCAAATGCAGCTGCCCCAATAGATTTTCGTAATGCTGGACTTGTCTTAATTTCCCCACAATTTATGTACATTGCTTGGAACATCTTGTTTTATTTTTATTTTTAATCTCAATTTTGCCCTTGCATGGCTTAACATCTGTTGACTAAGAATTTATCTGTTATTCATTGAAATTCCACAACAAGAATAGATATATCGACATATGCAATTATCAAGTAACATTAAAGTACACATACTTTCCCACGCGCGCGGGCACGCCAGGTGTTAGGAATGAGCACTTGGGAAGTTGACGAAATATGTTCAAATCCTCACAGCTTTGTCTCGTCCCAAAAGATCAAGTACTAGAGATATGGATGAACTAAATTTCTTACTAGCAGTCTGTACACGTACATAATAAGCTGAAATATATCTTGAAAAGTACAGCCTTTTCAAAACATTAGTTTTGAAAACTTGCTACAATCCAAACATTTAGCTGTATTTACATACGGAATTTAAAATATTTATTTTCATAGGAATGACAGCCTTTAATTAAAATCAGAAGTTGAATTCTCCTGGTAACTTTGATGAATGACGTATATTCGGTCAAGAAAACTTGATTTCACCGAAAAGGAAATGAGAATAATCAAATGAGTCCAAATGAAAATGGGATTTTTGGACTGTAAGAATGAAGTTTACACCGAGCAGCACAATGGAATAAATGATAATTATTATTATTATTATTATTATTATTATTATTATTATTATTATTATTATTATTATTATTATTATTATTATTCAGATGAACCCTATTCATGTGGAACAAGCCCACCACAGGAGCCATTGACTTAAAATTCAAGCTTCCAAAGAATACGGTGTTCTTTTGAGAGAAGTAGCAGAAGATAATAGGAAATACAGGAAGAGGAGATCAGTTATCTAAAAGGAAAAAGGGATAAATTAACAAATTAAATAAACAGATAGATATAATTATATGATGAAGATACCATGATAACTGTTTCAGGGAACTTTTGGGGTTCCATTTGACAACATCCTTGGAGGAAGAGGTTGTAGGATCCTGTGGAATGCAAAGCTGTGGAAAAGCCTTACATGCGAAACGATCCCACACTTCTTTCCCGCAAACATTACCCACAGTATTCCGGCTTCCCTCTCCTAAGTCTCTTGTGACTACCTGGTCGTAAATGACAGGTACATTTCCGGTCTTCTGGTCGCTTCCATTAGCATAGTTGGAGAGATAAGGAACCGGTAACTGGACTTGTATGTCTCTGATCTTCCCTCGGCGGTTGTTGGGTCATTCCAGGTCATCCCACCTTGCCCTAAGGGTATGGTTTGTTTACGCTTGTCCATCCCCTTTTACGACGACGGTTAGATGCCCCTTCAAAACAACGTCTCTCTCTCTCTCTCTCTCTCTCTCTCTCTCTTACAAGGATTATGCCACGGTCCAACGATTTCCTGGAATGCTAACTTGGCCCGGGACAAAAGAACGGAACTCTTTCATTTGGGTAGTTCTAACAAATGCGTTTTCTGTTTTGACTTTTAGCATCATTTTATGTTTGTCCTTTGACCGCTCCTCTCTCTCTCTACGAGAATGCGGAGCACTCAGTCATGGATATCAGGAGGAAATTTGCATATCTGATTGATCTCGTGTACTATACCACTCTTGCGAAATTCCTGCGGTGGCGTAATTTAGAGTCCAGGTCTTGCCAGTAGTAATTACAGCCTTTGTGCTAATTTATTCTTAATGATTTTTTGAAGCCGAACAAATGATTATCGAATTTTGCAGTGGAGCAGAAAGTGCTTCGCCTCCGATGCTAATTTGTCGAGGGACCTTGGATCATACAAGATGTGCTTAAGAGACGTCGTGGGTGCACGCATTCGGACACAGCAGGCCATTAATGTTGCACGATTAACGGCGGAATTAAGACTTGAGCAATCTCCGAGCGGCTTCATTTACGCATGCGCACTCACGGGTATCGGTCGTAACTTGTTAGCTCGATCGCAGCATCGTTATGGCGCGGCACACATTCTGCTGTTGGTTTTGAATGTTTGTTCAGATAATTTAAGGTTAAATTTAGTTAATTAGTTTTTTAATACCACTGCATTTTCATCTTTACGCCAGATGGTTTGACTACTGGATGTTAATTGTCTTAGCATTTTGGCATATTTTGTGAACACGATATTGAAAAGATTCAAGATTCTTTCTTCCACATGTGAAGACAGTGCAGTCTAAGGTAGCACTAGTTCTTCCCAAGATCTTGGTTCTTCCTTGCTCTGGGTGGTCATTTGCGGGTCAGAGATTCTTTGTTGGTCACATGCGAGTTTATTCGACTCGCTCTTCTGAAGTGAAGTTCCATTTTAAAAAGATAAAATATTCATGATTGTCAAGGTAATTTTTAACGTTAGAAAGCCGCATATTATCGCAGCGGCAATCCACGTTTGCCTAATTAAAGGTCATTGTTCGCAGAATTAAGAAGCTTTCGGACCCATTAAATTTATGCAGGAAGCTTTAAAGTCAATTAAGTTTATGCAAGAAGCTTTAAAATCAATTAAATTTATTCAAGAAAATCTAAAATCACTTGAAATCTAAAATCACTTGAATTTATAGCTGTCTAGTTAGGTTGCTACTTTTGCAGAAATTGGGTAGTTTCTTTTTATAAATAATTAACATTAGACTGTATTCACCTGCAGCTGCTGGATATTAACATTATCCCTTTATAGAAATGTCCATATTATGAAGTACGGCATAAAGTACCACTTCGTTTGTAAATCCAAAAGTAAACAACAGTGTTTAATGAAACTGTTTACGTAAATATTATGTAAGTAGTAAGTAAAGTTTAGAATTTTTAATTTCAAAACTTTTTCTATAGTGATCTATAAAATCACATTGAAGAACTGACTAAATAAAAGTAAGTAAGATATAGCGTGGTGCCTGATTTTGTCTTGTTGCTTTTGACCAGACGTTTAATATTCGTGCGGACTTCATGAACTTGCTCTCTGGATGTTTATTGTGAGACTTGTTCTGCGTGTCTAAATTTACGCTAGCTACATTTTCCGTTAGGAGCACAAATGCATATTTATGTTTGAGAGAGAGAGAGAGAGAGAGAGGAGATGGTGAGGCACATGGTTCATTTATCAATCGTCACTTATTTAGATTTCTATACATTAGTGATTTGCACAATGCTCTCATATAAATAGGGAGAGAGAGAGAGAGAGAGAGAGAGAGAGAGAGAGAGAGAGAGAGAGAGAGAGAGAGAATATATGTATATTAGTTATTCATCACAAATTTAAACAATTGTACAACAGTGAATTCAAATAAGCAGTTCTGCCAATTAACCAAGAGAGAGAGAGAGAGAGATTTCAATTATAAAGGACATGCTGTGGAGATGACGTTTATCTCCTTTTGCCATCTGTCTTAGGTAACTAAGGGTTTGGCTTAGCCCATGGGCTAACTGTCTTCCCACGTAGAGGGACCCTCGATAGGGGGTCTTCAGGAAGGATTCCGCAAGAGACGCAGTTGGGAGAACAGTTATCTGGCGGAAAGGGACAATACCCCCTTGCCAAATCTAACCCCTCCCCCTTCCCCACCCCCCTCCTGTATGTTCCTACCCGGATACCAAAGCCTGCCCTTCCTAGAGCTGGGCGATCATGTTGTTGTTGTCGTCTGTCCAGTGGCCTCGGTTCGTAACTGCAAGCTGGCGAATTGAATGCTGCAGTAGAAACCGATCCTTGAATTGGAGAGAGAGAGAGAGAGAGAGAGAGAGAGAGAGAGTGGAGAATCCGTTTGACCTGGAAGTGACCGACCACGTTCAGCAAGACTTCCCTTGTCCTGATGATTTTTTTCCAGTGACCTTGGTTCCTAACTGCAGGTTGAGGAATTGAATGCTGCAGTAGAAACCGATCCTTAAATTGAAGAAAGAGTGAGAAAGAGAGAGAATCCGTTTGACCTAAACTGACTTGACCACGTTCGCAGACTTCCTTGTCCCGATGATTTTTATTTTTTTTCCTAGTGGCTTCCCGTTTTCTAACTGCAGGTTGAGAATTGAATGCTGCAGTGATCGTGTAAATTGAAGAGAATCTGTTTGACCTGAGACTGACTTAGACCACGTTCACAGACTTCCTTGTCCCGTTGATTTTTTTTTTTTTTTGAACGAGTCGACGTCAGATGAACTGTCAGATAAGACGTCAATCAACCTTATCACTGTTTGCCTGTGGTACATTGTCGCTTTCTTTTTTTTTTTTTTTTTAGAGTATCGTCTTGCGTTTTGTTAGTTTCTCGTTTGTTCAAATATTACATAATTAGAACGCTTGCATTTCAATAGGGCTCATTGTTTGTATGTAACTCTTGCTGAGTTTTGTGTCTGTTTTTATTTGTAGCTTGAGACTCAGTAAACCTAACCATGATTTTCCTGTACAATGTCGTGATATTTTTATATATATATATATATATATATATATATATATATATATATATATATATATATATATATATATATATATATATATATATATTTATATATATACATACTGTATGTGTGTTTGTGTTAGTGTATGTTTGTATATATATGTGTGTGTGCATATGTTTTATATATGTTTATATGTATACTGTATTTATATAGATAGATAGATAGATAGATAGATAGATAGATAGATAGATACTCTCAAAAACAATTTGTAAATTATTGTGGACGTATTTGCCAGCACAAGTTTTTTTCTTGAAATTCATTTCCTTTTTCTGTCTCTTGCAGGTGAGTGCATTCGCCTCCGCAGATCCCGTTGGAAGGTAGTGTAAAAAGAAGTCACCAAACTTGCGAGGAGTGATTTAAATACGTAATCGAGGGATTCGGTAACACGGCCATTAAAAATGTCACTGACTCCGCTTCTTTGCTGATAAGAAACTGAGGAAATTTCTGAAACATCAGCCCATCTTTCGGTCGTGCATTTATCCTTCATTTATTAACGCTCGCCATTGTCTCATTTGTTATTCCCTAGTGTACATCTGTCAGTGTCATTCGTTCGGCATTGTTGGTATCAGCTGTCATCGTATTTATCATTCACCCGTGAACTTCGATTTTGCTGTCAACAATGCAAAAGTCATGCCCACAGAAATGTGGAGGTGGGGTGGGGGGTTAAATAAAACGGTCAAAATCAATGTTTTATTAATTTTTTTTCGTTAAGAGATCTTAGCCAGTATGTAGCTTGAGTAAAAAATGTGACATATATGGTAATTAATAGATAATGCATGCCATATAGAGATATGTCTTCTACAAATATTTGTCTGTATTCTAGTGTGTGTGTGTGTGTGTGTGTTTTGCTATGTATTATATTTTGGCTTGGGAATTGTTGGGAAATAAATAAATTTAAATGCGAAGTACACTGGTAGGCCTTCGATTGTAAAATAGTTCTTGATAGTGCATCATGGGGAAGGGATGATTAATAATCAACTTATGGGGGAATTATTTGACATAAGAGAAAAAAATGGTTTTCAGCTAGGTTTTAGGAATCGAACCAAAATAAAAATGAGGTCGAGGGTTATAGAAACACTTGATTACTACGTCAGAAGAAAAATGATGTAAGAAATAAATAATTGCCTATCGTGGAACTTTTGCAAAGTGATTATAATTTTATCATTGTAAAATTGTAGGTACTGTGAAGCTGGAATGTACGAGAAAAATTGCAAATCTTGCAAATATCATCGTTTACAGTGGGCTCAAAGTAAAATGCTTGTCAGTGTATGAGAAATTGGGGTGTTGACCTTCCGCCTGACTGTGGTCAGGAATTTATGAAAACCGGATATTGAGTATTTTGTTAATTTTTGCTGTGCGCTTACTCAGTAATAATAATAGTGGTAATTGTAGGAACAAAATGTTTTTTCACAATATAATAGTGGCATTTGTGTTTCTTTTGACAGAAGCATCAACAGGTTACTTCACTATTTTCACTTATACATATTTTTTCGTTTATTTCAAAATAGTATCTTTCCTCCATTTATTTTGTGACCACAACCAGACCTGGCGGATATTGGATCCGATTCGAGGCAACGAACTCTTTAGTCTCTCTCTCTCTCTCTCTCTCTCTCTCTCTCTCTCTCTCTCTCTCTCTCTCTCTCTCTCTCTCTCTCTCTCGATCACATGCATCAGCTGCTTACAGTTACTTAACAAAAGTCATGGTATGAAAACAATTTCTTCGTTCTATTCCGACTTTTATCTTTGTGTTTTTAAGTCTTTTTTTTTCCCTCACCATTTACAGCCTCTAATATAAAAGTGTTCAATTTCCGTGACCCGTGACCTGTCAACTTGAGTGTCAGTCTGTCCGTTATCTCCGTTATTTGTTTCATTTTTCTTCTTACCTTTCCATTATTTTTCCTGTTGTCAATTACTAAGAGAGAGAGGGAGAGAGAGGTTTTCCTTTATTCTTTTTCATTAATTTCTTATGGGTAACTGGTTTGTCTTTATTGAAAGAGAGAGAGAGAGATTTTTTCCTTTATTCTTTTTCATTATTTTCTTACGATTAACTAGTTTGTCTTTATTATAAAAAGAGGAGAGAGAGAGAGAGAGAGACAGATTTTTTCCTTTATTCTTTTTCATTATTTTCTTACGAGTAACTGGTTTGTCTTTTTTAAAAGGGATAGCGAGAGAGAGAGAGAGAGAGAGATTTTCCTTTATTCTTTTTCATTATTTTCTTACGAGTAAACTAGTTTGTCTTTATTAAGAGAGAGAGAGAGAGAGAGAGAGAGAGAAAGATGATTCTAGAAAAGCCTTTCGTGAGCTGGAACAGGATGGAACAGAACCAGTTGCCGGCAGTAGTTATGTAAGGATAATAGAAATAAGGGATGAGAAAATAAAATAATATGGCAGTGATGAAATGGCACATACCAATCCACAAGACTAAATAAAAAAAAAATTAAATAAAACCTCGTGAGGACTAAGCAAGTTGTCACGTTGTGTTAAGGCAGTTGCCGTTTTGTGTAGCTGGTGTATGCAACCTAGCCATCGTTTCATTATGTTTGTTGATGATTACTATTTTGAGTTCTCGTTAATTTTATAAATTCATTCACATAATGTTTTTCATATTTAGAAGAGATCTTGTCATCATCATTTTATTACAATAAAAATATTTTTGTTTGTATATATATATATATATTTCATGTCTATATATATATATATATACAGTATACACATATATATATGTATATATATGTATGTATGTATATGTATGATCTAACATTATATATATATATATATATATATATATATTTATATATATGTATATATATAATTTATATATATATATATATATATATACATACTTACATAGTTGTGAGTTTTTTAAATATATTTTATGACTGCTATTTTTACGTAGTTTGGAGAGCTGGTTCTTCTAGTTGTGATGCATAATGATTAGAGGGGAATCTGAAACTATATATCATGATTAAGATGTTTCATAGCTCTTATATTAAAGTTGCAATATAAAAATTAAGTTATCAGTTGAATCAAGAGAACGGTTTCACTTGAGAGAGAGAGAGAGAGAGAGAGAGTGGATCTTTTTGGAAACTGCTATCAGAGAGAGAAACATTGAAAAAAAAGTACAATTTTTAAACCGCCATTAGAGAGAGAGAGAGAGAGAGGATCTTTTTGGAAACTGCTATCAGAGAGAGAAACATTGAAAAAAAAGTACAATTTTTAAACCGCCATAGAGAGAGAGAGAGAGAGAGAGGATCTTTGGAAACATATCAGAGAGAAACAATTTTAAATTGAAAAAAAGTACACTGCTTTTGAAAAAAGACATTAGAGAGAGAGAGAGAGAGAGAGGATCTTTTGGAAACTGCTATCAGAGAGAAACATTGAAAAAAAGTACAATTTTTAAACCGCCATTAAAGAGAGAGAGAGAGAGAGGATCTTTTTGGAAACTGCTATCAGAGAGAGAAACATTGAAAAAAAGTACAATTTTTAAACCGCCAGAGAGAGAGAGAGAGAGAGAGAGAGAGAGAGAGGATCTTTTGGAAACTGCTATCAGAGCGAGAAACATTGAAAAAAAAGTACAATTTTTAAACGGCCATTATAGAGAGAGAGAGAGAGACTTGAAGGACCAGATTCAACTAAGGAGTGAGAAAACCGGTCTGATAGAAGGGGGGGTGGCATACATACTCCACCCGTCTCCCAACAAACAGTATCTATATTTGAAGCCCTTGTTTTTCCTAGATCTCGTTGTTCATATCCGATCCATCAGCCGTGAACAATGCCCCAGATGAAACCCAATTGACTCTCGCGAGCATTTCAGCCCTCAGGCAAACGGGCAAGAATTCTTCATCGCTTTTATTTGAGCTCCACATTTCTCGGATCTACTGGAAGAAGAAGAAGAAGAACAGAAGAAGCAGCACCCTTCTCTCGTTCCCAACTAGGTGACCGGAGGTTGCTGAACTTGAGTGTGTGTGTTTGTGTGTGTGTATGTGTATGTGTGTGTGTGTTAGCATATTTGCTGCTATGAGACCCGTTAGGTGTAGGTGTGTTTTTTTTTCTCTCTCGCTGTATCACGAGGGATAATTAACTCATGCACGTTTTACACGATTTCGTGTCCTTGAATGCAGACGCTGAGATCGTGCTGAATAAGGGAATTCAGGATTTAGATACCTACGTGTTCTTATCATAGTAAAAACGCAATAAGCATGAGGGGACTTTGGGAGAAGAGATAAAAATCAAAGCTAGAAAACTTGCTTCGTCATTCATTGTCAGTCCATTTTTTTTTTCAGGTTAATGCCTAACAACTTGATATAATATCTGTACCTTTTTGAAAACTGCTCAAAACCTTGAAAAAAAAAATCTGTGAAACGAAATTTATAATGAACTTATTGCAGCTAAGACAATTTCATGGAAATTAGATTCATCATGGGACGTAGGTGAAGATCTTTTTAATTAAAAATGCATTCAGCAAATGTCCCAAGGAATTAGGGAATAATATACTGTTCCTACAGGTTAAACTAAATGTACAGTTTTATAGAATGTGTGGGAAGCCTATGGAAAAACTGTTGAAGTAAATAAAAACTGATGGTAGTATTCTTTAAGTGGAGACTTAACTGTTAAGTATTTTTCTCGTTGGCTTGGAAGGAATAATAATAATAATAATAATAATATCGTCTTGGAAGAACGGCGTACAGAATGCTACGAGCATTCTTTTCAAAGAAATTAATAATAATAATAATTATAATGCACCTTGGTGATCAAAATTATATAAATTTTAATGAGGAGAAGATTAATAAACTCGCCATAGATAAGATGTTAAATACTGCTTAAACGATGGCAAAGAGTTAATAGCATTAAACAACCATATATACATAAGCTGTTTGATAACCAAGTGTTTGTTGTGGTGAAGTAAAATTAAATTAATATAAATGAAATATGTGCGTAAAAGCTTGATAATTTGAAAGACTGAAATGTAATTTGAAAGTGTTTGTGTTGAAGACCTGTCACACACCGACCATTGAAATTTGGGCATTCGCATGATCGATATATATATATATATATATATATATATATATATATATATATATATATATATATATATATATATATATATATATATATATATATATAGTTCATATGTTGTATATTTTATTCTGTACAAGAAAGGAATTGGGTCACTAGGAACCAGTCAGACGTAAATGCTATGAATCAGCATTGGTTAAGTGAGTTGCAGTTTCATATGAGCGAAAATGTCAGGTTGGACCTACTTTTTATACCATATCCGACCGATAATTGTTTTTCATTTTAAGAGAGATTCCATAAATTAAAGTGAGCGCATGAAATTATCGCAACTTGTAAAATATTTTTAGATATATATATATATATATATATATATATATATATATATATATATATATATATATATATATATATATTATATACATATAATACATTACATACATACAATACAGTACATAAATGCAGTCAAAATCAGTCTGTGCGAGAAAGTGATTGTTAAGCCTTACCAATAATAACAACTCGAGATAACTCATTCAGAGAATGTAACGACTTACGCCAATAGCCACTGAATTTTCATGAGGCTGTATAAGCGATGCACCATGTTCGTTACCTGAATAAATTCCCTGACATTCCCTTGTCCCGAATTTCTAATCGTCGATTAATATCCCATAAAAAAAACCCGGTGGGTTTTCCCAGAAAAGAAGGGATTTGTGAGAATCGTATCGATAACTAATATTGGCCCCATGCAGGACCTAGTTGTGAGGCAGGCTGGTCCCGGGTTAGAGGACGGCAGGTCTAAGCGTGGAATTCATTATCCGTAGACTGGCGTTATGTTGTAGAGAAGAAAATTAACAGTGGATACAGATTTCCTTAAATCTCTCTCTCTCTCTCTCCTCTCTCTCTCTCTCTCTCTCTCTCTCTCTCTTCTCTCTCTATATATATATATATATATATATATATATATATATATATATATATATATATATATATATATATATATATATTTGTCTGTATAGTTGCTTTTTAATTTCCTTTCATGAACAGTAAAATATTGTTTTGTAAATAGCTAAATTAGCGCGTTTTCTGTTTTATATGATTTACTGAATATCTCTTTCGTATGTATAGCGGCTTCTCATTATTATCTTTTGTAAACAATACAGTTGTAAGTTTTGTAATTGTCTAAGTTACGCATTTTCTCTCATGGGATTTACTGAATATCCCTGCAACTTTCTGTCTCTTTCCGTATGATAAGTAACCACCCGTCTAATAATGATTGTAAATAACCTCCTTGATGTTACTGTGTGTCTGTAAGGGTTATAAAAACAAGTAAATAAATGCGAGCGTCTAATGCTGTATAAAACTATCAGCTACGACCTCTCAACGCTCAGTCACTTCCCAGATGCGTCGAGTGAAGATGCGTCGCACGCCTCCGGAAAGCGCTGCCAGACGCACGATCCACGGCTAACCCTTAACCTTAAATAAAATAAAAACTACTGAGGCTAGCGGGTTGCAATTTGGTATGTTTGGTGCTTGGAGGGTGGATGATCAACATACCAATTTGCAACCCTCTAGCCTCAGTAGTTATTAAGATCTGAAGGCGGACAGAAAAAGTGCGGACGGACAGACAAAGCCGTCACAGTAGTTTTCTTTTACAGAAAACTAAAAAGAAAACCTTGACATGATGACGGCGTGGATAGGACAGGTAGAGGTGACCTTTCCCTTCTTTACGGCCGAAGCATGATTTTAGGTGCGGCCTTCGCGTCGTGAGGTGATCTATTCTCGCGGACGTTGGATACCACGTGGCTGTCTGTTGACCAGTGAGAAAGCGATGCCCATAAAAAACAGAAGAAACTAAGAATATTAAGATCACTAAGAATGTTAGGATCTATGTAATAGAAATCCACAGTTATACAGTCAATTGTATTACTGTGTAAAAGACCAACACTGATGAGGAACACCGTTCGGGTGTTCGAAAGTCTTTGCTTTTGTTTTTTTGCAGAGTAATACAGTTTACTGTATAATTGTGGATTTTTATGACACAACCCGTTTTTCACGAGATTGTGAATTTCTTAGCGATGTTATGATCAGTAAAGAGACGATTAATAGAAGGTTACGTAGGGTTGTGGCACAGATTTGGTTGGCACTTACGTAGTGGCTGACAATATTTTTCAGTAAGGAAACAGGGTACCTACTAATTACAGATAAATATAATTTTTTATGTATACTGATTGCGTGATACAAAAAAAAACAATAAAACCAATGGATTTTTATATAATTACGAGATTCCAGTTGATTTCGAAATTGGACACAGCACATACTGAAACGACTGTGAAAAGGACTTGGCTTTATAAATATATTTTAGTTCTTTAATTCGTTTTTTCCATATGTGCTTGTTTTTATACCAGTTAGCATTTACTTATCAGTATTTTCTGCCGTGAATGTTCCCTTCACTTGAATTTTATCGTTACGACAGCGAGACGGCAATACATGAATTGTTTTTTTTTTTTTTAATCTAATTTAAACCTGCAATTATTTTATTCCAATTGTCTCATCAGAAAGGCCATGGCTCTTAGAAGACTTTTCCTTTCTCTCTACAGGCTGTTAAACTTATTTTAATGTTAATTATTTTAAACTCAGTTCGTGAATGTGGCTCTTTGCGTAACTTTTTTTTTTGAAGATTTGAATTACGTTCACATTTTCGTCTTCTAAAACAGAAATACATAAATACTATAAGTGAATTTTTGCAGTGAGCATTCATAATCCTTTAGTCAAAACTGATTATTATTCTACAGTGTTCCTGCTCACGTGAATGAGTATTTTTAAAATATTTTATATATATGTATATATATATATATATATATATATATATATATATATATATATATATATATATATATATACATACATATGTATATATATTTGTAGTAAAAATCTCCTGCATAGTGGTAAAAATAACATGCAGTATACAAGTCAAATTAATGAATATCTGTCTATATACCTATCTATTATCTATCTGTCTATCTATCTATCTCAGATATCCTGACTGCTGAACGATTGGGCTATTATCAGAACGGCATTTTTCCTATTAGACTGTCATGCCAGTGTCCCCCGCCAGGGAAAGATATCGTCGTATAATATATTCTCATTCAAACGCATGTCAACAAACAACACTTAGTATCATCTATTTTTTTACCGGCATATTGCATAAACTTCTCCATTTGATTGTCAATCACTTGGGTTCCTTGATGTGATAGGCGCGCTTACTACTTCATTCTCGCAATGCAGGAGATGCGTACCAGACATTTTCGGGAGGACCAAGACCGGGTAACAACGGCCGGTCAGCAGAGGTCACAGGGGGTAGAGAACGGGTCTGCAACGTTGGGTGTTCGTGCCCCGCGTCTGCGTCTGTGTTTGCCTGTGAATTTTAAAGTTCAGGGCCAACGAGTGTGTATTACAATCTCGTATTCTTTCAACGTACGGCCAAGTTTTGTATTATATCTCTTATTCTTTCAAAGTATGGCCAAATTTTGTATTTTTTTATCTCTTATTTTTTCAAAATATGGCCAAATTTTGTATTTTTTTATATCTTGTTCTTTTTAAAAGTATGACCAAGTTTTGTGTTTTTTTTATATCTCTTGTTCTTCCAAAGTATGGTCAAGTTTCATATTTTTGTCAGTTGGGTCTCACGCTGAAATAAATTAAGTAGAATTTTAGATAGTTCATAGTTTTTTTTTCTCTCTTTTTATATGCTGTCGTTGTTGTACGTCAAGTGTTATTACAACATTTTTGATAGTTCATGTTTGAGTATCAGTCGAATTTTCCTGTTGGTCAACTTCTCTAGCTCAGTATTGTCTCTTAAGTTTCACACGTTGCATATCTTAAGAATAAGCATTTGAATTATGCTTGACATCTTCATATCAAAGGATTAATTTTTTTTTTTATTTGGAAACACGGTTCATTTTTCACTAAAGCGTTGCTGCTTTCTGTTTGTGACGTAAGTATTTGGGACTTCGCTCTTCAATACAGATGGATTGTGTGGTTCTGCCCTACCATTTAATCTGTTTGGAGATCCTGAAATTTCAAAGAAAAATTAATTTAAAATTTTTATGTACCTCACTGTCCTTCAGAGATGAAAAATCCTTATAATCTTTGGGGAATTTGCTCCGAAATCTCCCTTTTTCTTTTTCCCTATAAGTTGTCATCGTGTTCTTTCTCTTGTTCTCATTTTACCAGTACACTGTAAATTTAAATTGCCGATGGATAAAACACTCGGAGATAATTAGCTGACAACTTTCAACTTTCTTGGAAATCTCAAACACATCAAGAGAAGACTAATGTTTGTGTGATAGCCAACTTTATAGCGGGAACAACAAAGTTAATGGCAGATGATGGAAGACGCCGTCATAAATCATAATATTATTAGCCGCATTCATGAACTTGGTCTTGTCGTTAGGAAGCACTCTGGAAGTCCGTATCAGTCATATATTTGTTCAGAGTGGATGCATTCAGCGTGCTATGTAACCGGGTGTTTAATATTTTGATTTCTTACGATTGAAGTAAGGAAAAAGTTTGATGTCTGAATTGGTAGTTTGTTGAATCATTTTTGCCTTCCTTTTAGTAAATTAATTCAATAACTTATTTATCTAGCTATGTATTAATGTATACATTTTTATTTCACTAATAAATCTTTTCTCCGTAGTACCGTTTTCCATTGAAAGCTATTGCATTCCCCTTTGCTTCGTTGAGTGCAATAAACTTTCCATTATATTATTGGAATTAGTCAAGGTTTCTTGTCCAGAATTAGTTTTGAAAGTCATGAAAAATGTGAGATCCAATTAAATTATTTCGTTCTTAGAACATGTTACTGTGTCCAAAACGTATTGTCAAGTGCGGAACTCATTTGTCAACTTCAAATCCAAAGGGTCTTTTTATAGCCATCCCAGCAGTGGACTCGATTGTCTTATTAATAAAAGAATGGTTCTCTGTCCCACACATTTCTTCTCACAAATACTTCCTTTTCTTTCCTTCCCTTCCTTTTACGTTGGTGTTTTCGTCTCACTCTGGCCGGACAAGTTGGCTCTGTTCCACGAAATATGTAAGAGGAAAAAAAATGTCTTGGGCTAGTTTGGTAATCCGCTCAGGTTGAACAGGTTGATCCTGACTACAACATGGGCCACTGTATGCGTTAGTCTGTATGTCTTTGTGTCTTTGTGTTTGTGGAGCTGAGTCAAAAATAACAAACATATTCGTCTGGGATGGGAAATATTGAAACAGTGAAATATGACAAGATTAAGACCATACTCGTAGGGGTGGGGGTGTCATCAGTGCACATTACGTGGTGTATGGACGTAGGTATTACTGTTTTTTCTTTAACATCATCCCTCCGGCCCCTAGCTACACTGACTTTGTAGCTCTTCACTTTGCTTCCATTCCACTCCCTTTCCTCAGTCTTGCTGTACAACCACTCCCAGCTCCCTCTTTTCACTGTCTAGAGATCTGAATGGCTGATAGCGCCCCAGTACTTCGCTTTGTGCCAAATTTACACAAATCAGTCGATTAAGATTGAGACCACGTTGTAATGTGTACGTTTTTGGCTATTCCTGAGAAGTGAAAGTAGTCAGTTGGATGAGACTCGAACTTCCAGTCACCATTTGCCAACCTTTGTAATATCTTTTATGGTTATTGTCAGGTATTTGTATTTTGGCATCAGTAGTACCTGACTGGCCTTTAGCATGGTTTAAATAGTAGAGGTTTTAAGTATTTGCCAAGTAACATTTGTCTGAAAGTTAACAAAATCATTTGATACTGCGTACCTGCGTGTCATTTCGGGTTAACAGTACATGTATTTAGATATTATATAATATGACAGAGACACCCATCTGTGGTTGCCTATTCTTCGAAGAGGCTTTGTGTCAGAAGATCACTTAGAGATAATAGTACAGGAAGGGAGAGAGAGAGAGAGAGAGAGAGAGAGAACACTTTGACCCAAGGAAATCATGTATCCATCGAGATATGTTTCTAAATCAAACTTCGATTTCGGGTGCAAAATTGCACAATACATCAAAGGAAAGTGAAGTTAAATAACAAGAATTAGAGAGAGAAAGAGAGAGAGAGAGAGAGAGAGAGAGAGACCCTGACCTGCAGCAGAGTGATTCCCAAACCAAATTCACTTCGAGATAACAGAACAGAGACAAAGAAACCATATATTCATCCTAACTGTTGAGAGCAGAAGGTGCTTAGGTTATATTCTTTGAGTATGATCATTAATTGACCCAGCCCTGCTATTTCCTTCAGGGGTTAATGGTGACCTGGAGAAGCTCCTCCACTCGTGAAGGTTCAACCAAGTAAGCAAGAGACCTCAGCTCTCTCTCTCTCTCTCTCCCTCTCTCTCTCTCTCTAGTCAATTCCAAATCCGACGTTTTTAGTGTTTTACTTCTGATAGCAGTTTCCAAAAGGTCGTCTCTCTCTCTCTCCCTCTCTCTCTCTCGTCTCTCTCCCTCTCTCGACTCTTTATCTCTCTTTTCTCTGTCTGATACCCCACTCCAAAGGTTTTTCTCTGTTTTTCTTTCTGTTACATCGTTTCCAAAACTGATTCTTTCTCAAAGCTCTTTCTCTCTCTCTCTCTCTCCTCTCTCTCTCTCTCTCTCACTGACGTCAGTTTCCCAATCCGACGTTT
>NC_089763.1:24833494-24888494 GCF_040412425.1 Macrobrachium rosenbergii | reverse complement strand
AGGTCTGAAGGATTTCCTTGGTCATTCTTGGATTGTTTCGTTCAGTTTTTTTAATCTCTTCTTTCTGTATTTCCCTTTACCTCCTCTTCTTACTTCTTCTTAATGAACACCGTAATATTCTTTGGAAGCTTCTTGGATTTCAAGTCAGTGGCCCCTGTAGTGGGTTTGTTCCATATGAATAGAGTTTTTCTTCTGAATTAATAAAATGAATAAAAAAAACATCCTTTTCAGTTTTCTATAAGAGAAAACTATTTAGGTGGCTATTTGTCTGTCCGTCCGTACTTTTTCTGTCCGCCCTTAGGTCTTAAAAACTTCTGAGGCTAGGGGGCTGCAAGTTGGTATGCTGATCATCTACCCTCCAATCATCAAACACACCAAATTGCAGCCCTCTAGCCTCAGTAGTTTTTATTTTGTTTAAGGTTAAAGTTAGCTATGATCGTGCGTCTGGCACCGCTATAGGTACCAACAACACAGGCCACCACCTGGCCGTGGCTGAATGTTTCAAACCCCGCGGCTGATCATTTAATGGGCCTTCGCGGAGAGTTTCATACAACATTATATGCTGTACAGAAAACTCGATTGCGCCGAAGAAACTTCGACACATTTTTTACTTGTTGTTTGTTGAATGTTGTGGGTATGGCATAGAGTATGCATTGCTCTTTTCATAATTCTTGCAACACTGAGAGCCAGTCGTTTTACAGTAAGTTTAATGACAAAGCCGCCATGTTGGAAAAATATATAACCACAAGTTACTCAGTACAGTTTAGTTCTTACACAGAGACAATGAAAGCGTTCCCTCTGCTGCTATCAGACGTTGAGTGTAATCGTTCACTTACATTTTTGTCAATTTATTTATTAATGTGTTCATTTATTTTTTTATTTTTTAACAACTGAGCTCCTCTTTC
Source organism: Macrobrachium rosenbergii (assembly GCF_040412425.1). NCBI lineage: Eukaryota > Metazoa > Arthropoda > Malacostraca > Decapoda > Palaemonidae > Macrobrachium > Macrobrachium rosenbergii. The sequence continues at coordinate 24,887,589 of NC_089763.1, read as the reverse complement.
TGTTATTTCCCAGTGCTTTCCATTACTTCTTTCTAATGAACACCTTGATATTCTTTGGAAGCTTGGATTTCAAGTCAAAGGCCCCTGTGGTGGGCTTGATCCATATGAATAGGGTTCATCATCATCTGATTAATAATAATAATAATAATAATAATAATAATAATAATGAACACCATATTCTTTGGAAGCTTGGATTTCAAGTCAGTGTCCCATTTGGTGAGCTTCTTCTATATGAAAAGGGTTCATATTCTGAATAATAATAATAATAATAATAATGGTCCTGTTTCATATTCGCGTCCAAAACCAGGACTTGTTGCAAACCCACGCTCTTTCAGTGGGTGCATATGAACAGTCAGATGGGCGAGGTGAATGCGTGTGTCTGTGTGGGCGTCGCAGAACTGTGTTGAGGTGAGGGTAGGGGAAGAGGGGAGAGGGAAGGTTGGTAGATGCGTGAGTCATGTAGCAAAAAGGAGGAGGAGTAGGGAGAATGGGTGTTGTTGGGGGGATTAGGGAGGAGGAGGGGAGTAGTAGGGAGAATGGGAGGAGGGGGAGGATCATCACCAACAACAACGACCAAAGCCATCCTCCCATCATACACCTACATGTGGAAGATTTCATTCCTAGACCCCCTCCCCCTTTTCTATTTTCCACCTCACAGTCTGTCTGTCTGGAACCCTCCTTTATCCTTTTAGCTCTGCAAATATAGATAAACAAGTTCAGAAAAACACCTTTCAGAATTCTTGGCAATATTTGAAATTAGGTGCAATGGCTTCCATCTTATTTCCTAACCTAACCTAACCTATAACCTAACTACACGTGCACACAAGCAGTTGTAATATAAACTTACACATTAACGAAGTTCAAGTGTCTTCCAAGAGGAACCATAATATTTTCCTTACGTATTACATGTTATATTCTGTGGTATAGATAGGGGATTTTCTTAGATACATTCCAGGCTTTTCTTCACATGCGATCGACTCCAGATTTCCATGATTACTTCCTTTGAAATCTGATATTGTAAGATATTTTCCTGTAGTTTTGCGATTTCGCATGAAAAAGTCAAGATATCAATGTTATTTCCCACTAAGAACTATTTGCATACGGTCCTCTAAATCACCGAAACCTTTAGATTTACCGAAATGATTCTGTAAATACCGTGAAATGTCCCTTAATACCACCCAAATGTCTGTAGAAATTCACGTAATCCCCATGAAGCAATGTACTACCCATCGAATTCGTCAAAATGTCCGAATTCCAAATTCACTTAGATGCCTCTCGAGATACAAAAGCATCTCAAATTGCCGCATCTCTTCTAGCTTCTCGTTGGGTTCAAGTTTTCATAGATCAGTCAATCCAATTCAGCCACTCACTGATCCCTGACGTCTGATTGCTCTTCTTTCAACCACTGGTGTCTGGATGCTGTTCTTCAGTCAATGGCAGCTGAATGTCTGCCGTCAGCCAATGATGTCTGAATGTTTTTCTTCAGACACTGATCTCTGGATACTTTTCTTCAGACACTGATCTCTGGATATTTTTCTTCAGAAGCTCATGTCCGAATGTTTTTCTTCAGACACTGATGTCTGAGTATTTTCCTAGATTCACTGATCTCCAGATGTTTTTCTTCAGATACCGGCGTCTTGAGTGTTTTTCTAGTCACTGATCTCTGAATGTTTTTCCTCAGACACTGGTGTCTGAATGTTTTTCCCTCAGACAGTGGTGTCTGAATGTTTTTCTTCAGACACTGGTATCTGAATGTTTTTATTCAAACATTCATGTCTGAATGTTTTTCCTTAGACACTGTGTCGTGAATGTTTTTCTTTAGATACTGAAGTCTGAATGTTTTCCCTCAGACACTGGTGTTAGCATGATTTTCTAGAGTCACTGATCTCTGGGTGTTTTTCTTCAGACACCGGTGCCTGAATGTTTCTCTTAGAGTCACTGATCTCTGGATGTTTTTCTTCAGACACCGGTGTCTGAATGTTTTTCTTAGAGTCACTGCTCTCTGGATGTTCTTCTTCACTTCTGAGTATTGTCCGCAGTGACTGATCATTATTTTGCCAAGTCAGGATTCGGGGCCACCCACTTGACGTGGCAAAGTTTCAGCTGTTATCAGACACAGGCTTTTGCTCTTTTCTGACTCACTAAGAAGAACATTCTTTTAGCATTAAGAACCCTTTTTATTGCTGGTGCAGGTTTTAGGCTGTTCATAATCTTCGCTGTCCCTTAATAAAAGTGATAGCTCTGGTGGCTAAGAGTTTTGGCAAAGCTAGTTAACAGATACCACACTGCGCTTCTTTCCGAAATGTTGAATTTTTGGGGGGAGTTTTGTTTTGTTTGTCAAATGTAAATGTTTATTTCGTGATGGTTTTGAATTTTGATTTGCCCACCTTTCCAAAGATGTATTTGAGTGGGTATATCTGTAGTCTTTTGTGATTTGTTTCTTAATCTCTTTTCTAATAAAGTATGGTTTACATAATTTTAATTTTTAAAATTCTTTAAGCATGTAAGGTTCCCAACTCAAAAGACACACCATTCCATTAATCCCGAATGTTTTTGTAACCAGACTCCCCGAAAAAAACATGTCTGTGCATAATAGGCTACCCTGAATCTTCCATTAGGATGACGCCATGCCGTTGAGAGCTAATACATATACGAGACGTGTATCTATGAATATATATGAATATATATCCCATCATTGTGAGTAAAGGAAAACACTGACCTACTTTAAGAACCAGTGAATGAAGCTCAGTGCTTTTATATCTATTGTGAATAAAACTCAGTATATTTTTATGTCTATTGTGAATAAAGCTCAGTCTTTTTGTCTGTTGTGAATAAAACTCAGTCTGTTTGTATGTCTAATGTGAATAAAACTCAGTCTTTTTATGTCTAATGTGAATAAAACTCAGTCTTTTCATGTCTATTGTGAATAAAACTCAGTCTTTTTAAGTCTATTTTATAAGTCTTTTTAAGTCTATTTTATCTATCTGTTGCTATTATTATCACTGGATATGATTTGGCACTCACGTCGTCATTAATATCACTGGGTATGAGTTGACACTTTTCCTCGGATGGGTCTGGTTCCCCCGCCCCCCTCCCCCCCGCGCCCCCGTGTTCCAGCGAACGATGGCACCACCCCGTGTGACCCATTGGGGAAAAGAGGTGAGGAGAGCGTTCGGTCGGCTGGGGGACGACCTCTGCGGTGTTCTGACCTTTCACGGCGGATACGTGTGACCTTGTGTGATTTTGGCTGAGGGCGCCGGAGCAGAGAACGTGGAGACTCCATCGAGTCAGGAGACGAGAGTTGAGGCCTAGACCAAGAGGGAAATTGTACTTTAATTCTGTTTTTGTTTGGGGCTGGACACACACACACACACATATATATATAATTTCATATACATGTATGTATATATATAGTTCACACACATAGATATATGTATAAATTAACTTCATTAAAAATTTCTCTGAAATTCGGTTATATAGGATGTCTCTTTTATCTCTTATGTAGGTATTAGAGAGAGAAATAAGAGAGAGAGATGTACCTATATATATATATATATATATATATATATATATATATAAATTATAAATTTCATTAAAAATTTCTCTGAAATTCAGTTATATAGGATAGCTCTTTAATGCTCTCATGTACGTATGAGAGAGAGAGAGAGAGAGAGAGAGAGAGAGAGAGAGAGAGAGAGAGAGAGAATGAATTTCCAGGTCGTCATTGCAAGACTTCGTCGACGGTATTGCGTGTTGTTCGCTCGGAGGCGAAGGCTTACGTCATCATCCGCCAGTTGCCTAGAACCAGCAATCAAAGGTTGAGTAAAATGAAATTAATTTGGCTGTGTTCTGTCGACTTCGCTGTAATGCGATTTTATTGTTTCCCTTTCGATTGGCTTTTTCAGGATTTCCTCGGCTCTGAGGTGACTATTTTGAAGGGTATGGTGGGCAAAGAACTGTAACAAATCACAAGAAATGTCTTTGTTCTGGGGTGATTATTTGAAGGGTATGGTGGGCAAAGAACTGTAACAAAATCACAAGAAATTTCTTGGTTCTGGGGTGATTATTTTTGAAGGGTATGGTGGGCAAAGAACTGTAACAAAATCACAAGAAATTTCTTGGTTCTGGGGTGATTATTTGAAGGGTATGGTGGGCAAAGAACTGTAACAAATCACAAGAAATGTCTTGGTTCTGGGGTGATTATTTGAAGGGTATGGTGGGCAGAGAACTGTAACAAAAATCAAAATGATAAGCATTGTTTGTGCCGTCTGTGTGGAATCAGGATGTGGTGGAAGATTGGTGTGGATGAGAAGATAGGTCAGTGTTTGAGGTGGTTTGTTCACGTGGAGAGAATGGAAGACGACAGTTTGAAAAGGGTGCGTAATCATTGTTTGAGGTGGTATGTTCCTATGGAGAGAATGGAAGACGACAGTTTGAAAAGGATGGGTAATCATTGTTTGAGGTGGTTTGTTCACGTGGAGAGAATAAAAGACGATGGTTTGAAAAGGGAGAGTATTCGAAAAGCTTTAGGGATCAGAGAAGGGTTAGAATGGAAGGAAATTTATATCCAGGAAGACTAGATAGAGATGAGTGACAGTGAGTGTCAGGGTAATGAACGCGCTGTTGATGAGCCTTCATGATGTTGTGCAAATCATCTGGACAAGGGCTTCATCTTTCAATTGAAGATTGAAGACTACTTCTCCTGATGGGTGACCTCCATGGGAAGCCAGCTACCGTCGACACATAGCCCTTGGGGACATCCTTGAGGAAAGTGGTTGGCATTGTAGACGCATACCTTTTTGGCTCTACCTCCACTACGGAGAAAGCCACACACACACACATATGTATGTGCGTGTGTGTGTGTGTGTGTGCATTCATCTTCATCTTCGCTTTCCATTCCCATCAATCAGCATCAGTTTCCCAAACACGTTGTTCAGACTTCAGCCACACATACCCTTTCTCTCGACAACCGTACTTCACCAACCCAGGCACCCTGGGGTGGGTGTCAGGGTGACAGGAGAACCTTGAAAGCGAGATTACACCTTCTGTGTGTGTGTGTGTGTGTGTGCAATGCAGCCTTTCTTCGGTTTCAGACCTATTTCTCTTTGCTCGTCCCTCGCGCGACGCGAACAACCTGTCGTCTTTCTAGGTTACGGCTTCGTAATAATGGCAAAGGGGAAATTGAAAGCTTTCAGACAGTATGAGCGCCGTGGTCGGAGCGTTTTTGTCCTCGTTTCTAGATTCGATTGTAGATTGAGGTGGCGACCGGAACAGCATATCATTACAACTAATTAGCTTATTATGATATATTATATATATATATATATATATATATATATATATATATATATATATATATATATTATTGATATCAGGCTTCAATCAGATCCTTTAATTTACGAAGTACAAGCTAATCTAAAGTAATATATGAACAGTGAAGTTGTGTGGCAATTTTGTGATTATAATATGTATAATATATAATATATATATATATATATATATATATATATATATATATATATATATATAATAATATATATATATTTATATATACTATATAACATATATAAACTCTTAAATATATATATCAATATTATAATTTATCATATATATATAAATATAAAACTAACACCATTATAGATATTGTTAAATATATTATAAATTAACTCCTTTATTTATTTTAAAACCATGTCATTGTTCGATATATATAAAATTTTTACATACATATAAATATTGTATCTCAAGTTATAATTTTTCAAGTGGAATAAAACTAACACCTATCCATGGAATACTAAAAAACAGGCCTTTTTATTTTGTGACATTTCGGTTATAAAAAATTTTACTGTATTAGAAATTTTTTCAAAACAAGATTTATATATATAAACAGGCCTTTTTATATATATGACATTTATATAGGCCTACTATATAGTGCTACAAAATATATTATATATACTATATATAATTTTTTTACCAAACTTTTGGTGAATATGACAGAGCGAGAGATTGTTGTGCTATGAGCTGCATGATTATGAGCAAACTTCTGGTGCTTGTTAAACAGAACAGAACAGTATATAGAATTTAGGTCAAAGGCCAAGCACTGGGATCAATGAGGTCATTCAGCGCTGAAAGGGAAATTGACAGCAAGAAGGTCTGAAAGGTGAAACACGGGGAAAACCTTTTACAGTTGCGATATGAAACAATTGTTAGGAGAGGGTTTGAGGAAAGTAAGATGGAAGAAAGAGAATTTGAACGTATTTACAGTAAAATGAATGAAAGGGGGTGCAGCTGGGACCTAAGGGACGCTGCAATGACCCTTTTAAGCAGTGCCTACAATGCACCGCGTGAGGTGCACTGACGGCACTGCCTCCGTACGGGGATTGCTATAATTATCATTACTGTTTCGTTATTGACTTTTATCTTTTGTCTTCAGGATCACATCACCGAAGTGTTGATGAAATGGGAGCAGATCGACGACGAAATCTGGGCCAAGGTCATCGTCCTCGAGAGTAATCGAAGAGTAGCTAAAGCCTACGCCAGAGTACCTGTCCTCACAGTCAATGGATCCGATGACGGTTTCGATGGATACAGGTAAAGTGTTGAGAGAGAGAGAGAAGACTCTTCTTTAGTAATTCACTTTGTCACTTATGTATCTGATAACTCTCATCCACCGGGGAGAGAGAGAGAGAGAGGAACTCTTCTTTACTGAATTCACTTCTGTATCTGACACTTCTGTATCTGACAATTCGAGAGTTAGGTTGCAGATTATATTTTTAGCTGTTTCTGTTTTTTCTCTGCTCATCTTCAGTTGCAGTTACCTTTCTCTTTGAAGCTATTCGTTCCCATTTATATTATTCTCCATACGTAATTTTCCCAATTCTTGCTTTTATGTTTGCTGTTTGTTAGGTTCCTCTCACCTAATCTTCATTCTACTATGTCCTGTATTTGTCTTGAATTTGTAATAACTTATTATTCGTGTGAATATTAGTATTCATTTGATTTCCTCCAAATCGTAGTTTGTAAAGATTTGTCGTTTATATGACCTTCCTGATCCGCTTCCTATTTGTTTAATATATGGATTTTTTCTTTTTATCTTTTCAGAATTGGTTTATGTGGGTTTGAAAATCCAATGCGTGATCCACGGACAGATGAAGTCAAAAGACACATTGGCCAAGTAAGTATTCGTTCGTGAGTGTGAAAGAAAATGTTAACAGAAAGATAAAACGCGAAAATTATAATTGGGCAAATGATTAAAAAATGATGATGATGATGATGAAGGTATGGTGCTAGGAGTGAGATGAAGGAGATGCAGATGAATGATTGGAGAGAGAGAGAGAGAGAGAGAGAGAGTAATGAAGTTTGTCAATTAGAATAAGAAAATGGAGAATGTAGATTCTAAAATAGATGGACTTAGGATGATAAATAAAAATGAACTAAGAGTTAATTAGGGTGAATGAAATGATGAATAAAGTCATGTAATAACTTTCAGCAAAAATAATACTAAAAGCAAGGAAACTGACAGACAGGCAGATTAAAAGTTATTAAATGCAGATAGTAAAATGGTTTGACAATATGACAACTTCCAGTTTGCCATTCAGCTTTCTAGTAAACTTCGTTTTATTGATTAGATCTCTTGGTGTTTGAAATTCATAATTGGTTATAAAAATGCTTTTCATAGTACAATTGGACTATGTGTATCTGAATGTTAATTTTTAGTGTTATTAAAACAAATTATGACTCTTAGATTCAGTAAGAAAGGATGACACTGAGTCACTATACTTTCTTAGTAGTAATATGCCCATGAATAAAGACCATACTTTTTGTTATATATTTGCATTACTGTATATAGGAGTTTATTGTATCCAAATATACGATACTTAAAATTTGGCAAAATAGATGGATTGTTCTGCATCATTGAAGATTAAAACTACATTATTTTCATTTTACTCTGTCAACTTCTTTCACATATTGTAAACTTAACTTTGAAGGTGAACCACATTAGGTGTAAGTTGGCCCTATGACGTTTATCATAATTATTATTTTCCAGGGTGTAAAGTTGAAGATGGACGACCAAGGCAACATACTGATAAAAAGGGTATCCAAAGCTGGCGTCTACGTCAAAATAACCAGCGATGACAACGCCATAAGCAATGAGATATTGAAACTCCCCAACTGTTGTTTAGAATCAGAAAGACCAGTCATGGTAAGCTAAGGAAAGAGAAGTAAAAGTGCCTTGGATACCTTTGGAAGACTTTTTGTGATTTATTCATATATACGTAACATATATACATAAAGCCCTATGCATGTGCAGATTATTAATCTATGCATATATTTTTTATCAGTTTTTATTCTAGAATTATAGTATTGTCTCAGTGAAAACAAGGCAAGTACTCTACCATGATGCTTGACGCCAGGTTATTTCAAAATTTATAGAAGTGCAGTTTGTTATACAGATAGTACATCGTATTCATGCTCTCACATTCTTGCAGCTATTCGACATGAACAAATTCCAGCAGAACGTCAACCGGGAAATGCGACGTCAGTACCCAGACAGATCTAAACTGGAGTTGCAGTGTGTCTGTGTCATTGCCTTCGTCAAGAATGAGTCCGATCTCCTCGACTGTCCCATCTGGGTCATGATCATCAATATCGTTGCCATGGATATGCTTAAGAGTAAATTACCGCCAGGTGTGTTATCTTTTCTTATTTTTCAGTGGTGGGAGAGAGAGGATTTGAAGGAGATCTCTTGTCCAATTTTTTAAATGAAACCAGTTTGTGGTAGAGTAAGTGCCATGAATGATGACAGCAATATGCTTTACTGTGCTGGAGACACAAGACTCTTTGTGTAGTAAATGAAAATGAACACCTCATGAGATCTGAAAGGAAACAAAATTCATATACTCAAAGTCGTGAAAGTTATCTTCACTTACATTTCTGATGAAGGCCAGTAGCCTTTGAAATATGTAGTTCTTTATGTAATAACAATACACTTGAAAAGTCTGTGCAAGAAATGTCTTTTTGTCTCCTGCACTTATCAGAATGTGGTTATTCTTAGTATGCCATGCTTTGCAGTGCAATGGCTGACATAAATAACAATAAACTATATATTAACTGGAAAGGTAATATATCCTAGATATGTATGGTGCAAAAAATAAAAATTAAATATCTCTGTCAGTCTATTTTTGGTTAATGCTTCACAATGAATTACTGTATAGGAATTTTTGTTTTAAGATTAAGTCGACTCATAATTTCATTTTCAACAGCTAAAGTCGCCCCCAACATCCGAAATCGACCTAGGATCCCCATTCCTGATGAGGACCCCTACAGTGTCGCAGGCTCTGGTGCTTCCTCCGGATCCTCCGGAAAGGACCGTAAGGATAAGCCCCCCAAGTTGCCCCCACGAGACAATCCCCACTACCCACCAGGACATGTACCTAGATCTAATGGAAAGGTAAGGCTCAGTGAACTGAACACAGCACAGGCTTTCACAGCTATGTACAATCTGAACAGCTCTCATTTTATTCCCAGTCAGAATGAGGTCTTATTATGTAATGCTAACTAATGTTAATTCATTTTAACAATGCTGTTAACTTTACTTAAACAATTTCTCTAATAATTTTAACAGTTGTCAAGTATCATCCCATACCTATTATTAATTAAAACACTCAAGGTATGAAATATTTCATTCTGAAAAAATTTTGTTCTCAAGGTTTTAACCATTAGTGAATATGATATGTAATTTAAAAGTGTTAATTTCTTTGAGGAATTAGAAAAAAATGCAAATACTGTATATAAATAGTTTACTATACAGACTATGCAAACCACTAAAATGTCTTTATATCCAACAGTCTGATTATGATGTATTGGATGAAAATGCATTCCGCAAATCACATACAAGAAATAACAAGTCTAAGGATCGTAAATATGGTAAGTAAAAGAGCTCACTCTTCTTTCAGATACTATCATGCATGTACATTATGAAAACAAAACCTTTTAATTCAATACAAATAACTTGGGTATACTTGAGATGGTTGAATTTTCTGGGATAAATAGTTTCCAAAATGTATACACACTTATTTTCTTGGATATACGATAACTTGTAGTGGCATCACCATGGGTTTCATGGTTGCTCATTTGAGAGGAAGCTTGAACCAGACCAGCTCACCTTGACACAGTACTCTCATTGACTAAATATAGAGGAGCCTGGAGAGATGCACCAAAGAATCTAAGAAGTCTGAGAATTGAGGTCATTTGTCTTTTATTTATTATGTTTGGTAATCTCTTTAGTGAATTTTATACCTTGCTAAGAAAACCCAATCTGCAACACAGTAATTATGAGAGAAAGGTTGGAACATATATAAGCCTTAAATAGTCCAGCTTTTGGATGAATTCATATGCAAAATCCTTGTAATTTCTAAATTTTGTTTTCATTTTATGCTAAATTTTGGCCTCTTATTTTCGTAGCGCTGTACACTACTGTATTTGGATCAAGCAATTATGGTACTAGCTTATATCCTGAATTGTCATTTAAATGACACACACTTTCAATTATTTGAAAGACTTCATGAAAGCAGACTGTTTCTAACAGCACTTGAGTCAATAAAAAATAAAACAAGGCAGTACAGATCTGTGTACAGCTGTAAATTTGTTCCAATTAAATTCTTTTTCCTCTGACCTGGTGATGTGAATTCTAGAATTTTTGCTGTAAATACTTATGTATTCACAGTACTGTATAAAAACACAATTTACAAAAACAGCTGTCATGCAGAATTCACTCAAGCTTCATGAATTCCATGTTATTATCACTTGAACTGAACACAGACTTTGGTCACTTGGGAGAATCATTAGCCACAGAGGACAGTGTTACAAACAGTGGATGCTTTACATAAGAACAGATTATGACAGCAACACTTTGGCATATGAGAATATTCAGACAAGAATGAACTCCTTTTATTGCCTTCTAAAATGAGCATAGGCCATTGGGAACTGAATTCTCTGCTACATATGAATTTTCTTGTGATGTTATTGTTTGTGAATTATTGATTGAGGCCATGCAAATAACAGTGTAACTAGTTCTTATTCCTTCCTTGAATATACAGTCATACATATCTTGTGGGTACAGGGAGTGATTGTATATTTTATTTAGATTTAAGATCTGAGATTATTATTAATGTAATTATTATTACTTGTAAAAAAAAACATCTAAAGTAAGCCTTTATTTTTCAGATGACCCTTACTACTGTGGCCTCCGTGCTCACATTCCCAACTTCGCCAAAGCTAAGTCGAAGGGTAAAGTTGAGCCGGCTCGAGCCCCATACCTCAACGCTCCCCCACCCCCTATGTGGCATACCCGCAGCTTCGATTCGGGCATGGGTAAGGCTCCCTCCACCCCACCACCACTACCCCCCACCTCATCGCACCCACACTACCCTCTTTATGCACACCACAGTAACAATAGCAGCAACAGCCACCGGAGACAACAACAGCAACAGACTCTGACACGACACCAACAGCAACAGCAACACCAACACTATCACCAGCTAACTCACCACCATCATCATCATCCTCACCACCAGTACCGTCATCACGCCCACGCTTACAGTACGATGAATTTGACGATGAAGTCTCGTTCCATGTCCCCTCCTCCCGGCTCTCCCACCGAAGAAACTTACTTGGCTCTCTCTGCACCTCCACCTCTCCCCCACTGGATTCCTCAGCCATCACTGCCTCACCACGGCGTTTCCTCCCCTCAGTCTCTTCCACTTTACATTGGTTCCCACCCACCACTTTACTCAGATGACGATGACTACGTGGACAGAGAACATGATAATGATGGTGATGAGGAGGATGCTGGTGATGTAGGACGGAAAGGGTAATCCCTTCTGTTCCTCTCAACATTATTTTTGTACATGTCGCACAATACACATTATGCAGGTTTTCACATTGTCTACAGTATGTGCTATTAGCATAAGCAGTCTTATTTTTCTCCCTTTGCATAATTAGGAATATTATCTACAGTACAGTGAATCAGGGAGGGTAATTATATTGGCAAGTAAATAGTTCAAAATTCTTTAATTAATGACGTGGTCCACACTTAGTATTACTCATATTTTGCAAATGGTAGTCAAATTAAGAGCTAACATGAAACAATACTTTACCACACATTTCCCATACTAACGGTGATTCAAAACGTGAGGTAAATGACCCAAGATCACCTATCTAGGCCTCATCATACCACCTCGTATAGTGCAATTGTTGTGCTTTGTCAGCAAGCTTTTAGTTGTATCACTCCAAATCTCCGCATTGTTTACTTGCAAAAGAAAATATTGTAAATATGTTTTGGAGATGGCATGATATTGTCAGAGTAGATGCCTTATAGACTTTATAGCACATTACTTTAATTTGAATACTGGAGCATTAAGTCCTTTTGAAGTTTATTTACATGAAGCAAGTACATAAAATGGATGTTTATTCTTAAAAATAAAAAAAAATAGGCACAAGAATTTTGTGATTACTCTTGCTTAAAATGAGTATCCAAAATTTGAAAAAGTTGTTATCCAAATATTCTGGAAGTCAAATATTCTGGAAGTCTTAAGTAAAAATGGCTACAATCTTAAATGAAAATGTCTACTTTTATGAGTATTATTTTGTGTGAGCAGTCAAGCATTTGTGCTTTCTTCTTGATATGAACACTTATCTTAAGGGTGATTATTGAGTTAAAGCTACCTCACTGGAGTTTTACTACTTTTGTGCTCAATTCTAGAAACACAAAGCTGGTGATGTATTGTACATAGAATTAAATCCATTTACTCAATTCTTTGTAAGTAATTTATCTAGTCATTGGCTAACTATCATAGCTGTCTCATATTTCATACTTGGTTATTATCATACCCTATATAATTGTGCTGTTTACAAATTATGAACACAGTTAAGATTGAATGTGTGTAGCAATGACTCCAAGTCAGTAATTCCCTTTAATGCTTAGAAAACAGATAACACTGAGTCAAGATATTCACGACTCCTTGCAGTATTAGATAGAAGCAGCATAAATTTCTGTTACTGTGATGTTTTTCACAATTCAGAAAAAATTTTTATTAAATCTTGCAAACTCATATTCATACCAACCAGGAAGTAGGACTGATGTGTTAATGACAATTTTAGTCATTAAAAACTAATCTCTTTTGATTTATTAGCCATCCTTCAAGGCAGCTCCCCTTTTAGTCATCTCGTAATTTAGATTGTTCAGTTCTTTAGATACCTAAGACCATCTAATATCAGTAGCCTACTGGAAGAGTTCTGTCCTCCAGTATTCCATGCTACTGATAGTTCATATGGCTGTAGGAATGTAGCAATTAACTTGATTTTGTATGTTCTATATATCTGTTTCTGAAGTATTTACTTGCCAATGAAAAGAAAATAAGATCACCCCTTCAATAGTGAGCCTGAGATGGATTGCAGAAGTGCCTTATTTCTACTTCTGATTGATTTTCTTTTCTCACTGATTGTTTGATTATCCTCTTCTGCTGAGGAAGCACTGTGTATATGAAGAAACTAGTTTTTGACACCAGATACTTTTGGATGTCTCACCTTCTGTATACTGTACATATATTTCCTGCTCCTCAAGATGTATAAATACCATTTCCACATCGTCGTGGGATTTTTGCCTGATTTGAAACTCCACTCCTATGAAGTGCATATTATATACTGTATCTGTGTACCTCTTAGTTCTACAGTATTCCTTCTCTGTACACATTGTACACCATCACAAGACACAGTTTATTTTCATTTAGGAAATATACTCCTAAAAGGCCAAGTGCCTCCCAGTTTTCAACTTCATCATGACCAGTACCTTGTTGCCCCTCAACCACCACCATATCTTTTGACATCCCCTCTCCCTCCTCCATGACGATCAACGTCTACACTGTGACTGACTGAAGTGATTGAGCTGGAATGGTCCACTACCAGTCCTTTCTCAGACGCCTCACAAACGACTTGTTGCAAAGGGTAAGACAAACGATTGTCCAGTGATATTCCTTGGGGCATATGAAATGGATAGAGGGGACTTGAGACAACTTTACTTGAAGTGAGCCTATGAGGAAAAGCAAGCATTTATAATAAGCATACCAAGAATGCTTTGCTCTTAAATGTTAATCAGATACTTTTTCATACTTGGATGACATTTTATATCACTTAATTGGTGGCTGTTGCACAGTAAACTTCTGAAGCTGCACAGTGTAAGATCCATGTCTAAAGCTTCCACATTTCTAGACATTGTTACGACCTGACTCACAAAGCAAATTCTTCATATGCTCAGAAAAACAAAAGGTAGTCTTAAATTTCATTTTGCATATTCCCTGTATGCTTGCTTTTATTATTACATTCAGATAATTAAAATAAAATTAACCTGCACTTGTTTATTTCTTAGTTCATATTCTCATGAAAAGTCTGTATTTAAGAAAAGAATACCTTATTCTCTTCATGAGAAAAGGCAGACACATTTGCTTTTTCATAGTATGCCACTCACATTATATCTCAATCAAGAATTTACACCGATAAAGGTACATGATGTGTCTTGTCAAGGATACAGGGATTTTGCCTCAAATGACTGCATGACTTTTGGTTACAAGCATGACACATTTCTCAGAGTCCATTTCATTTGACTACCTGACTTGTATTCTTTTACTACAGTAGGATCAGTTCATGGAAATAGACGAAGAATACCCGGCCATACATGTACACTAAGCAGAAGAGGCTAATTTGTCTTGCTATTAACCCAAAACATCCCAAGTTTATTTCTTGTAGTTTACCCAAGATCATTGAACACGATGTTGATAGAAAGCAGAAGAACAATTTTAATGGTGAATGTAGCGGGGCTGAACTTGGTAAGGAATTATCATAATTATGGTCAAATCATTTGGTAGAAATTCGCATAATATGGCCACTGTTTAACTTGGCCTTTTACACTTAATTCTGTTAAAATGTGAACATCGCTTTTCATTATACATGAATATGTTGCATGTCTGTACTCTATAGTCTTAAGTGTAGTTTATTAAACACAGCTTTTGATGTAGGAAATTTGTGGCTGGCATTATTTTTACTTTTATTACTATTTTTATAAACATCCGCATCAGAGAATTCCCATCACCTTGTAGACTTGTTTCTAAAGTTAATTCTGTCACTTCAGAATAGAGAAAAACTGGGTAGTCTATCAGAGCCTTCTCTGCAAAATGATACTTTGGTGCTGCTTTGGCTAAGAGGTGCACATTTTAATGATTCTCTGACAAAGGTTACTGTAGTGCAACTTACTTTGATATTTAAATCTCTGTTAAAGCCCTTTTTTCTCTTGGTAGTATTACTTAAGTCTTATCTTTAATATCAGTAAGAAAGAACTTCTTCCTGACTATGTTTTCACTACTATCAGGATACTTAAGGTAGCCAGTACAAACCAAATATACTGTATGTATATGTTGACAATCTTCAGTGCTTACAAAACAAATATACTGTATGTATATGTTGGCAATCTTTAGTGCTATGTTGGACAGTTCATTATTAATAATTTAATAGCACTGTAGTGTTAACTTAAAATTCTATTTTTGTATAGTTTTTTGAATGGCTGCACAGTTGATCTTTATTAGAAGAGCTGTCACAAGTAATTTTTACCTGCTACTGTTTTTTCTTTTGTTACTTTCTGAAAGTACTTGATATATTTTAGTGAAAAAAAGTAAAACAAAAAGCTTTGGATATGCAAATCAGCTCTCTCTCTGCAATAACATTACTAGTCCCATTCCCGTGCCTTTTTATCCACTACATTTCAGGTATCACTATTTACAGTAGTGTAATGCCTCCAGCAAAGTGGCTGATGACATACTTCACAGATTCAACTCAGTGTAGTAAATTGCACAGAAATTATAATTTTGGAAGTTATTGAAATTACTGCTCTGTTATTCGTGAACTGTAAATTATCACTTGGTGAAAAATGTCAAATCTTTATTGATAATTTCTTGTGTAAATATATTCTTATATTGATAACTGCCAAGGTGATGATAGTGAATGTAGAATAGCCATTAGTAGTGTGATTTCATTGTTTGCAAAATACTTCAAGGCAAGAAAATCATTACTCGATTTGTTCTAAACATTACTATTTGTGCCTTAAAATTTCTACTTTTTATTATGTTTTACACTGTTTCAAGGAAGGATACATGAATGACCTTATATGTTTGTAATGGCAGGTACATTCTATAATCAAAATGACTCCAAATACAGTAGAGTAATTGAACAATTTGTTAAAAATGTCAGGATTAATTAGACATTTGTAAGTATATCTTTGATAGGAAGGAAATATGTCAATAATCCTTTTTCAATGCTGTGAGTGCTTTTGACTCTAAACTGAGGTGTAAACAATTCATCGTGTACCCTTCTTCACCTTGATTAAATCGTGCTTCCACGAGACATTTCTCTCCTGTTAGCTATGTATATGTCGTGATTGCAGTGACTTAAAAAACCCCTGTTTTGTTTGTTCCAGCATAGAGCTTAGTGTTAGCTTCAACTTTTCTGTCTACTTTTGAGTCTCGAGGTCAAGGGAAGTTGACACGATTGTGATTTAATGCAGTTAATCAGGAAACTGTACCAACAAAAATGTCTAAATAATGGGTAGAAGCTACCCTAGTTGCCTTTTAATCATGAAGATTAATACTTTTTGTAGCCTGGATGTGGCTGTTGATGCTATTATTGCAATATTTATATTAACCTGGTCTTATGGTCACACAAGCTTTTCATTGGAAAGCAATTCGTGGGTATGGGTAAAATTTTGAGGATGCCTGGATTTCTGTCCCTTTACACACAAGATTGCTACGTAGAGTAAAATCAAACATTCTCTTTAAAGAAAACAAACATTCTCTTTAAGAATCTACTTTACCTGGCAGAATATAGGCTATTCTCAGCAGGGCATGCCAAGTTACTGGTACCTCAGTCTATAATATTTTGTTATTTATACTGTCTGTTATTGTATATTTAATCCTGTATCTTATTCAGTTTGTCATTAACTTTTTGAGGAAGTATAACTCTAAGTTTTGTTATTATAGGATGACTAGCCCTGTGTAAGGGTATCCAGCACACTTTAGGTAATACTAAAGTAAGTATAGGGTCTTGTAGCGTTCACTTAAGTCCACTCCCTTCAGTCTCATTCCACTTTGCTGTCCAACCTTCTTAAAATTTTATTGTATTGTAATTTTCACCCATATAATAATTATACAGGCTAGCCATACTGGAGTCTAGGAGTATGATTCACTGGTACCATCACAGGACTTGAAATGTTCAGTAGCAATTATTATTATTTGGTAGTTTAACCAAACTCTTCAGGCTTTTGAAAATGTTCAGTAACAATTATTATTATTTAGGGTTAGAAGCACCATGTTTTCATTTCTTTTTTCCAATTCAGCAGCCTCAAATACTAATATTGACATATAATATAAAAGCAAGACACCAACAGCTACCAATAAAACAGACTGGTAAAGGATAACCTTTACAAGAAAAAAATACCTTGGCAGGGGGACAGGCATTACACAATCATGTCAACTTGAAATTTTTTTTTTTAAATATACTGCTATTCCTGTTACTACTGTTCTTTTACAACTTTGTTGTAGTTACATAAAGTCAAGGGAGCACAATCTGCTTTTGCTATGCACCATCTCTTTAAGCATGTGTGTGTCTTTTTTCTTTTCTAGCTCTTTTGCAACACAACCAAGCCCAAAATATTCACAGGCTAGACCGCAACCCCTGCTCTTGGGTGCCAACGTTACCAGCAAGAAACGGTGAGTGAGGGGGAGAAGACGTGTTCATTAATGGGGCTTTGGTTTGTGGAGTTGATTCACGGTACATTTCGCGTATGACGAAAGAGCAGCTGCATCAATTAGATTAGTAGTTATAGTGATTATATTCTACCTCAAAGATTTGTACGTTCATCTCCAGATTGCACAATTTTCATGTAAACGGTGATGGGCGTAGTCATGCTTTTTCATTATCTGGTTTCCTTGTTATCTCTTCCTTTTGGTAACAGGGTTTCTCTTCCCTTGTTAACCTTTATTTTGCTGTGTTTCACCCATGATCTATTGTTTCCTCATTTTACTGTTAAATCACAATAGTAATATTTCCTTCCTATTTAGTGTTATTCTTTGACCAATAATTTAAATCTCATTCCAATAATTTATATGCACATACATTTCCATGTTTCTGTTATTTCACTGTAATTTGAATGATTTCACTGCATGTTATTTTTCAGTTGTCTATTTCTAAATTATATTAAGATATTCATACAGGGCATATGAATCCAGCTTATTTTCATTTTTAGATTCTTTATTTGTTAGTGTTTCAGTCACCATCAATTGAAGGTTTTTTTTATTTCAGTGTTGCCCTTTACTGGGTTACACATGAAATAAAAGTTCTCTTCACTCTCTTCTGTCACGTGCTCTTTCCTCCTGAAATCTTCATCTTATAATAGTCGCCTTTTCCATGATTTCCTGGGCCTTTCCACAGGACTTTGGTCTGCTTTTTCGACTTAAATTTTATTTCTGTAAATGGTCATTTTATCCGATTTCATCCTTAGAATCACATTCTATCTAAAATACCTAGATCTTAAAGACTGAGGTCAGAACGTGTGACGAGGAACTGATTGTCAGAAAAGCAGTTGGTATGGAAGTGGCACGACAAAGACCCAAAAAACAAAGGATAAATGAGGACCTAGACCAGTTCAGTCATAAGGAGCACAGGGCAGAAAAGAGCAGAAGACGCTCATTTTATGTATAATCCCTTAAAGGGAAAAGCTGAAAAAAATGTTTAGGATTTTGACGCTGATGAGAATCATATTCCATGTATGAGGCAATTAAGTTTAATTTTCAGTCTGCTAGTCACTGCGGAAATTTTTGTCCATTTTCTTTGAAGAAATGTAGGGAAAAACTTGGTGAATTTCATCTCTATTAGTTTTGCAGAAACAAACTTTGATGTCCTTTTTTTGTTTGACACAAATGTTCTTTGTCGATAATCTCACTGTATTTTTCGTCTCTCTCTTTCTTGCCTTTTCTTGTAATGATTTACATAAATGGTATTCATTATCATCACCATCTTGTTCCCTGGTTGATCATTTAGTCATAAGAAATTGCAAGTATAATTGTACCATGATTGCAGAGATGGCTGATTTAGAGAATAGCAGGAAAAGGCTTGTTTATTTAGGAATAAGCTCATGAAATAGTGCTTCATGTTTGATGAGTGTGAGAAAAAACAACTTCTTACCATAAATATAATGCACCATTATCATTTTTCCTTGTTATTTCAGTTATGTCAGTTGTACTTAGGTAACACACTAAATTGCAATTTGTTGGTTTAATTACTGTATATTATTCTTTTTATTTATGTATGTCATTTCACTTGACCCAGTTTTAATGAAAACTGTTCAGTCTGAGCCAACTGGATAATTAAGCAAAATCCTACTATTCTCTTAGAAAATCAATGATCATTTATTGACATAAACCTCTTAGAAAAGTATTATTCAACTTTTTCCTATTTGCACTAAAATTAAATCAATGCATTACACTATACCTGACTCAATTTATTGTGTATTACTCAGTAGTCTTCACACAGTGGCTCATATTGAAAATCTTCTAAGATCTCAGATGAAATACAGTGTTCAATTTTAGGACCTGAATCAATCAAGTAGTTACCCAATAAAACAGGACCTTGTTTTGAATGCAGTACTGCATTCTTTTGACTCCTTGCAGTTATAAATTTTGTCACTGACACGCTATCAGTTAGAAACCTTAGTGAATTTTCTTCATTCTGTTTTTACAAATGATTACCATTTTTACCCTGGGGGTAGTATAAATTTGATAAGGTGTATCCATAGTTTTTAAGACTTTATATATTTCATTTAGAGATTAAAGGTCTATTCCTGTTTTGCATATAAAAGCCCAAAGGCTTCTTTTATTGCATGCAGTTAATATCAGTTTACCATTTTTACCTTGTAGATTTAAGAATCTAGCATAGCAGAGTTTCTACTTCCAAGTTACAAGCTTAAGATAACAATTTTTGTTATGATTATCCTCTAAATTATTTAAATTTTTTTTGCATGAAGTTCTGAATCTTATTCTTTTAACTACTGTACTGTATTATTTTCTTTATTCAAGCATGAATCTCTTGCTAATTTTTTTTATGCACATAATCACCTTTACTTAGACTAGCATTTTCCACAATGCTTCACTTTCAGTGACCTCAACTTCATGCACGGTACATGACCTTTGACTAAAACCAAACGATTCTTCTTTCACTGCATATACATATCACATGTATGTATTATACATGTTCACAATAATACTTACACGCATGAAAACCAGATGATATTTTCTGATGGACCTTTTAAATTTTCTAATATATAATCTAGTTTGTATTCCTAAATATAGATCACAGCACACATGGGGACAAATAGCAGGACTTTTTTTGTTGACCTTATAGCAGATTATGACCAGAATCCCCAAGGAAGCATACACAATCTGTCATGTTGACAAGAGCCAACGTATAAACAAGTAAAAAGTGCGACGAAGTTTCTTCGGTGCAGTCGAGTTTTCTGTACAACGTATAATGCTATATGAAACTCTCAGCCATGGCCCATGAAACTCTCAGCTGCAGCCCATGAAACTTTCAGCTACAGCCCAGTAGTGGCCTGTGCTGTTGGCACCTACAGCGGTGCCAGATGCACCATCATGGCTAAATTTAACCTTAAATAAAATAAAAACTACTGAGGTTAGAGGGCTGCAATTTGGTATGTTTGATGATTAGAGGGTGGATGATCAACATATCAATTTGCAGCCCTCTAGCCCCAGTAGTTTTTAAGATCTGAGGGCAGACAGAAAAAGTGTGGATGGGCAGACAAATAGCCATCTCAATAGTTTTCTTTTACAGAAAACTAAAACTTGACAGACAAGGGAAGGTGTCACATTAATGCAGTCATGTGCTCTACCACTGAGCTACACCCTTGTGTAGCTAATGCTTCGGCTAATAGGGTAGGAATTAGGACTTCCCAACCAATCAACAGATAGTAATAAAATTATTAACTACTCGAACAGGAGACTGCCAACTGTTTCCCACATGTACACAAGGTACTGTTCTAAAGTAAAAGTATTACAGAGATTTTTTTTAATAGGAACCATAAAAATTCAGCTTGGAATTTATCAGTTTTAAAAAATGGATTAATGGAACAAATAAGAAAATTTAAAGTACTGTACGAGTGATTTTTTTTATACGAACTGTAAAAATTCAGTTTTGAATTTATCAGTTAAAAAATGAATACTAATGGAACAAATGAGAAAATTTAATGTACAAGCATACTATATGAAGAGAACTCTAAACACATCCAACTGAGTATAGGTAAAACCTGACAAAAAATTATATTTAATACAGTACTTACAGGTGGTAAAAATTTACATATAAACGCTTAGTTTTTCATTTGAAGTATGTAAATACTTTACGGCAGAATTTTCAAGGTACTTTTTGTACATCTTGTCATGATACCACATTGCTGAAGTCATGGACGACATTCTGCACTTCTCACCTTTCCTGTAAAATGAGAACTAATAAGAGACATCCAGGAAACAAGTTTGGCAGGAGAGGGCAATATGTTTTATTAGCTACATACCCTAAAGACTACCACTGTCTACTCAATGTGGCCATATTTTGGAGTAAGATGTAATAGATTTTTTTGCCAAATTTCACCGGTTGTTGGGGTATTTTGAATGATTAATGTGACTTTGCTTATGTTCAATTACAGTAATACTTAGTCTGGCTGATTATGTTATTGTTCCAAGTTGCTGCAATTACACACACTGACAATGAAATCATGGTGAATAAATTTATAATAAATTAGTTACAAAGACGAATCCCGTTGCCGTACTTTATGAAACTTTTCTAAAATTTAACTTACTCCCCTTCACAACTTTGGCGCAGTGAAAGATCTACAGTAAATATGTACTTTTTTGCTGTGAAAGTTTCAAAATATTTGATATGCATAAACAGTAAGACACCAGGTTTCTAAAAAAAATTAATCAAAAGGGAAAATTATCTTTCTTCATCCCAGAAATCAGTGTAAATTACTCGCAATAAATAAGAACAAGTGTTGCCAGAAGAACACAGAACGTGCCGGGATATTTAAAATTCACAATCCAAAAAGTTTCAAGTTTTCTGCACATAACCTTCACATAATCAAAGTAACTGATGGAAAGGATTAGATCTGAGAGGTAATCCCAAAAAGGAAGCTACTCTTCACATGTGACAGTTATGCCTCATAAGCTTCAATAATCATTGGGAACTTCAAAACTTTAACCTCCTGACCACACAAGTAATGGGTTATTACAATAGCTCTCCTAACATTTGTCCAGGTGGGCTATAATAAGGTATACAAAACATAGAATACAAGAAACTATGGTACGTAAACCATACTTGAGATTGAAGTAATATGTGAACCAGGTGGGCAGTACACCCATCTTTTTATTAAAATGTTAACCAGGTTCAAAATGTATTGAGATATTTACCTTTTTGTATTTTACAAAATTTTGCCTGTTATGCCATTCAGGTATTTACAACTGGCATGATCAGTGAATGAAATCATGTTTCCCTGTATGACTAAAAATGTATAGAAGTTAGAATGGCTAAAATTTTTACACATTTTTTGTAAAAGCACTTTGGCATATATTTGGACTGGACATGAAAAGGTTTTCCTAAATATTTAGTATTGCTTCAAGTCTATGGACTTTCAAATCTTATCTTGGAATATTGTACAAGCATAAAATTTACAGTATGTTTAGAGTATTAAACTTTTGTTAGGAATAGCTCAAAATATATACAGTATACCCTTGGCAAAGTCAAAACCCATCATTGGTGAATTCTCTGAGTTGTACTTTCATTCTCATCAAACAAACTGCTACAGCTTTTGGCAAGCAACATAATCAAATTAGAAATTATTTGTGAGTCATACACACATTAGCTTAAACAACAAAGAATTTATCTAGAAAAGAAAGTTTCCAGATCACCTCATATTGAGTTACGGGTTTCCAGTACATTCATAAGCAGGTCCAAACTTGTCTTTCAAATAAGAAACAAAGTAGAGATTCCATTGCAAAGTGGGAAAAAGGGTAAAGTGCTGCTTGAAAGCAAAGATCTACAATGATAGACAGGATGGTAAAATTTTGATTATACATACAGTATGTTGAAAAATTGTGTGGATACATTATACATTCACACCAGGCATACACACTGATGAAAAATACCATGCACACGTTATCCATTTACACTATCAATACCTTAAACATTTAACTGTCTTTGGATAATACTGTAGAAATTTATGCACTGAATGTAAGTTAATGTCACTAGGAATTAGCTTCATTCAGAGGAAGCAAAATAAAAAAAACCACATCATTCACAATAGAATGAAAGTTGAAACGTTTGTTCATCAGAATTATCTAACATAACCAGAATATCTTTCAAAAGATTTTACCTCCTCATTTCCATTACATGAACTTCCTTACTTCTGTTTCACAGAGGTTTACATACAGAGGAATTTACGTCACGACTATTCTGTTTACTGACGCAAGACTCCTGACTTGAAATTTGTCTGTCTAAAGAAAAACACTCTTGACCACCCATTGGAACAGTGAAGAGAAAGAAATAACGACACTAGAGAAATAATGTGATGAACTTAATTTTTCTATGACTCAGGCTAGGAATGTAAAGAAACAAATACGAAAACTGGAATTGCAAGCTCACATGATTCATAGTTCTGATGTAATCAGATATGGTAGGGATTTGTTTTTGGATCTTTCAATTTTTCCTAAAGGTCTCTCTCTCTCTCTCAATCTCTTCTTCCGTTTTTAATTTTTCTTTTTTCTTGATCACATCAGCATTTCCAGTTCCAATAGCCTGTGAAGTCTTAACCTTCATTTTCTTTCTCTATGAATTCTACATCTCCTACTTAATACGAGGAATAAATTTGTAAAAGACATCATCCATCAAAACGAGTCCATTCTTCATTAGTATCACCACAGTAATAACATCATTTTGATGAATGATTAACGAACGATTCCTTCCATTCTTTCCTAGAAACTGAATGGGAATCGTACTGGGACTCATGAACTGTGTATCACACTTAGTCAAAAAAGTGGAAGCATAAGAATGGCGTCAAGAGGCTTCTAGGTAAGAACTGACTCCTCAAGAGCTATTCTCTTCTTCTTCCTACTTTGGATGAACACATTGCGTATTTTCACCACATGAGTTTTCTCAGGTTACTGATACTCTGTAGTGTCTGTACATAAGCGAGTTTTTTCGTCATGATGGATGGTTTGCTGTGCACACTAGTGTCATTCTTATCCTTTTTGGTCTTTCAGTTTTTATGTCTGATGAACTTCTACATTATTTAGTTGACCGTCTAGGCCATCTATGCAAGCTTTTCAAGTTTTTCTGAATGCATCTTTGTGCTCAAAATTTCATATCTGATTCTAAGGGGGAGCAGTCTGTGGGTAGCTCTCACACCCACATTTTCCATTAATATTATTATAAAAGTTTAGTTTAACCAGACCACCAGGAGTCAAAACACTTCGACTCTCTAATACTGGCCTTGACATCTACATGCTTTAGCATGGTATTCATCAGTTAAGGTGATTGTATCCACATATTTAATGATGTTAATCTGTGAAATATATAATTTTTTACTGATATTTAAAAATTATTCAAAGCCACTTATACGCAAGTCTTTGCTTTCATGATCTGTTAGTGTAGAGCTGGCACTTCTGATCTATTAGATCTGTTAAACAGTTCTCAAGACCATTAAATTTACATGTAAAAACAGAATAGTATAGTATGCAGTAAGTCCTTCATAAAATAACTATCTAAAAATTTGTAACTGCATGTGAAATTACTACTATTGAAACATGACAATAATAACCAATAACAAACATTCCCTACGACATATTACATTATAAATTACCAAATGAATATGGAATGGCCTCCAAGGCATTTGATTCCTGCTTATAAACACTTCAGTGTGTTATTGTCAGTAATTATCCATCTTTTAATAGAGTTATAATTATAAAGACCACGAAGCAGAATGGCACTAGGTAGAGCACTGTAAAATTGGGTAGAGAGAAGGCTAATTTCTATCGTACATTACTTGCATTTAGAAGATAAATACTAGTTTGCTATTCACAATTCAGAAATAGCAAGTGTGTCTGAATGGCCTTTAGATTAAGAATCAATAAAGGCTTGTTAAGAATCATACGTATTGGTTTATAGACCCTTCAAATTGAATAAAACAACACTAGAAAACTGGGCTTGGGGTTTCTTTGTTTTAGTAGTTCTAATTTAGATTAAAAGTTTGTTGTCAAATAGTCCCATTTCCCCTCCAGTTTCTTAGAAAGTAGTGGCATTGGGAACATTCCACAAAATTTAATGGATTATTCACATTGATAAAAAAAAGTCACATATTTTATGTGTGTGCTCAACAATTCTTTTGTGTTTAATGAGTTATTATGAAACTATAATTTTGTGGATTCATTTTCAGTGCTTTGATGTAAAAGTAAATACATTTCCTTACAAACTTTTAAATAAAAAGGCATGACTTGGGGTCAGTTTTTTTCTTATTCAGTAGCACATTTTCCCTTCTTTCTATCTGTTGACAACTTTTATAGAGTAGTTGTTTTCTCACTTTCATTAAAGCCTAAGAGATCTGTTCTTACTTTAAGCCCACATGCACTTACAATAATAATGCCTATTGTATTGCTGATCTGTTTTACTTCTGCATTAATTTTCCCTCCTGCCTTTTTATATTCTAAGTAGGAAAACTGAGAATCCTCTCATTGTTAAAACGCTTACCAAATCCTCGTAATCATTTGCGATCCAATAATTAATTTTGTTGCTGTTTTTCTTCCTTCCAGACTCTGATTTCACCGAATCTCCATACTCCCAACTGTACGGAAGACTTCCGCTGCCCAACCGAGCGTTCATGCCACCACCACCCCTCCACCCTCGCTCCATGTATGTTGGCGATTGGAACTGAGATCCCACTGTGAGAAGGCAACTTGGAGGGGAAAGTTTAGGAAAGGAAATCTGCAACTCCTCACTTCCCCAGGCAGTACAAGGAGGAGAAGTTGAGGGGTCAATTACGGAGGGATTTTTGACTCTCGGAAATCAGAAACTGATTTTGTAGAGTCCTCCATCCTGCAACTCGGTTTATTTTTCTGATGTATTTCGTTTTAGATTATGATTTTCATCTACATTCCTTAGCTTCTTATCTTCTCGTGTGTATGATTTTCCCATTGAAAATCAGACAGACTTGGATCAAGTAGCGCATATTGCGTCAGATGAGGGGTGTGGCTGCAACAAAGCCTCAGTGTTTTTATATTAAAGAGAGGTGAAAACCTCTGATAACCTTCTGTATGCAGTACTTTTGAATATTTGACGCCATCACAGACTTTGCTGACAGCTGTTATCGGAGTATTGATAGTGATCATAATAATTCAATAAGTTATTTTTATGGTGTAAATAAGGTTTTGTGGAAGTCCACCATTTGCCTATTTTGCCTTTCTTATACAAGAGCTTTTCTTTTCTCAAAAGTAATTTTTTACTTGAAATATCCTTTTATGGTTTAGTATTTGAAGGTTTCCACATTCTGCTAGGCATACACCAGTCTCAAATTTTATGGTTAAGATAAAACCTATGGTAATGCAAAACACATGATAATATTTTTCCTCTTAAATGTAGGCCCAAATGTGATACTTTTGACAAGACTGTGAGCAACTGCCCATACATATTTAGCAGTATCAGATCTGGCCATTTTTACAGGCATAATATTTTTATTTATATTTTTTTTTATCACTGCACATGGAACAATCAGTGGACTTGTCACTTACTGCTGCTATTTCTATTTCTCTGGCAGCCATATTGGATTGCCTGTTTTTCTATTTCAGTATTTTTATGTTTTGTAAATACTTGACATTTTGTGAGTGTAAATGATGGTAATTAAATGCATATTTCTCTCATAATCCCCCTCAATATTATTACAAATTGATGTGAATTACCATGCAAGCATTTCTGTGTATGTATATACAGACATTTAATAAATTGTTTAATTATTAGGGTTCTTGTACATCCAGCTGGAATGTAGAAAATTATGCCTTATTTAACACGGACCTTTTGTATCCTGAAAATTACATTTAGTACATGATTTATTTGCCATAATGTAATGTACAAGGAAGATCAGATGAGCACCTCTGTTGAATGATTTGTTTTCTTTATATTTTGACAAGGCAGTAGCACTACATATCAAATGCTATTGACCATAGTTATGGAAGGAAAAATGCCCGAAAGGTGGGCTCAAATCACCAGTAACCTTCTTTCTTTTTGTCACCCAAGTTTTCCTGTTGATCATGACACGCGAGAAAGGATGCAAGACTGACCACCCTTGCCACTGACCTACATGTAATCATTTGTAAATAGTGATGGCGATTACTTTCCAAGGCTTGGATCCTTTCTCTTTCTTGTTTAATGTGTTTATGTATTTCTATCTCTCTCCCTCCTCTCTTGATAGCACACTAATGGATGAAATAACTTCATCCAAGAAGCGTAGTTAGGATTGTTTCCACCATTTAATGTTGTACTCATGATTATAAATGTATACTCAAACATTTCTGCAATATTTTTATATGAGTGTTGTACACTTATATCTCACCCCCCACACATTTTTAAAAACAGTTCTATTTACCCGATTGTAACTACTGTATATGTGATTAAAATAACTGATTTGATCCCTGACTCATTTCTTATCCTTAAGTTATAAAAGGCTCTGGTTATATATCTAAGAAAAATACAAACCATCTTGATACATGAGCAGATGTGATGACTGTCATCCCATAGTCAAACAGAGAAGGTTACATGAGTGGTAGGGGCTTTGGTGTGAGGGAAAGACTGCTTGACAGAGGTCACTCAAGCAATGAAAAACAATGGGAACCATGAAATTCCCCACAAGGAAATTCAAGTCGGGAGTCTGCTAATTCTGGCTAATACCAGCTAATAGATCCAGAATGTAGCTCTACCCGTAGCCACCCCATCTTTACAATAAGGTGGAGGGACATGCATCTTAGGAACTATGCAGAGACTGGGTGTTCACAGTGAAGATACCTGTGTTTAGCCTGACCCAGCTGATACTTCAGCCTAGATGCTACCCAGCCTAGATGCTACTCCAGAAAGGAGTAAGGTAACAGAGTCCAGTCACTCTGCATTCATACTCCCAGACTTAATCAAAGTGAAAGCACTCAGGTGAGGTACCTGTCTGTCCAAATGGAGATGGGTGCCTACAAAACTTCTTGAGCAGCCACCACAGGTCCCCAGACGGTATCAAGGGACTTGTGGGAGACATTCCTCTGATAGAATGAGGAAAGAGATGTCCACCTACCATCATTGCCTGAAAAACCAATATGTTCCTCCAAAAAGGCTAAGGACTGTCCCACATCCTGACCCTGTGGGTTCACTCAAGAGTAAGGGGAGTAATGTCCTCCTCAACAATCATAAGGTTTTTGGGTACCTCACAAAACCAGCAAGTAAGGGTTTTCCTAGACACATTCTGATAACTACCAGTAAAGTCTCCTCCCTCTTGACTCACATCAGGAACTGCCAAATCATGAGGTTCTGTTCCCAACTTGAGGGCAAGCACTCAGATGAGGCTTCACCCAAGGGGTTGTAAGGTATTTGGGATAGGCCATGAAGGAAAAGAACACCCCCCACTTAAAAGAACAAAAGTAAAAAATCCTAGCTCTTCAGGCTAAAATATTAAACAGTCCACGACAGCTTTGGAAAGCAGTGGAGGCTTCTACAGAATATCTATATCTGTGAATGGAAACTTCTGCACCATTCAAGTTTTCTATAAACAAAATGTAATATGGAAATAGTAGCCTTTAAACTAATCATTACCGCAAAAGATACTTTAATTTTTTTCTTTTTTAGAAAGTGTCACCATTCAATAAAATTTTTTATGTTCTTGTTTGGTTATACAGTCTACAAAATTGAAAATAAAGCATAACTACTATTCATAAAAAGTCTAGATTTGATGTATGTTGTGCATTATAATAACATACCTTGAAAAAATATAATGAAAAGATGAACAGAGTACCAGCTTTCAGGCCACCTTTCTCAGTAACATAATCTTCCTTACAAAAGGCTAAGGTTCCAGCTTCTGTGCTTACATTTCACAGATCAGCACCACTGAACCCACTGGACTGCTTTGCTACAGCTTCATAATCTGCAAAATAAAATCAACCACTAAAGCACACTTCAGCCTTAACCTTATTATTATCAACTAGACACGTGAAAAGATACAAAATTGCCCATCCAAGTTTAGCTTAGTGAGTTAAATGAAATAGTTAATTCCAGATTACCTACACTATTCCTAAATAAACCCAAAGTCTTTCAAGGGGGTAAATCTTCAGTAACAGCTACTCTGGTCATTGAAGCTTGGTAACAAGGTGCTTAATAGGTAGGTGAGTGGTGGAATACTGCCCACCCACCTGTCAGTAGTCCATCACCTTTTCCTCTGGCAACGAGGGCAGATACAAGGATGGTTAGAGGTAAGATTATCCTTTAACACCCCAGGCTTACATTTCTAAGAATAATTAAAATTACCCAGAATTTATTATTTGTTCCTACACAGCTACAATCCTTCATCTCTTATAAGGAGACTTGCTCCTTGGGTGGGAGGCTTTGTTTCAAAGAACATGACTGACACTGTTCCAAAGTTGTAGCATTAGGCTATGAATTTCTGCCACATCTCACACAGTGTATGCCAAGGGCAGATAACTGTAAGGACTCTCTTATCATCACCTTGAAGTCTAGGGAGAGGACTCGCCTGAGAAAAGAAAAACATTTGGAGACTCACAAAATCCTGAGCAGTAGAATTCAGTGATGGTTTCAGAATATGGCACTACCTTGCTGCTCCCACTTGTTAAAAAAAAGAGAGGACAGAGGGAGATGCATCTTAGGATCTATATTTAGACTGGGTGCTTGAAGCCTAGTTACCCTTATCTAGTCTGACTCCAAGCAGGTGCTTCAACCCAGATGCTGCTCCAACAAGGAGGATAAAGGAAGGAGACGAGTTCAATCGCTCCGCATTCACACCCTAAAGCTTACAACGTGGTGAAGTATTCAGGCAAGGTAATTTTCTGTCTGAATGTAGCTTGGTGCCTTGTTGAGCAGCCACATGTCCCAATAGAGAAAATATCTAGAGACTTGTAGGCTCCCTGTTTCTTGTAGGAGTTACTGTGCCTAGGTCAAGTTAGGCAGGGGTTCTAAATACAGGCAGTCGCTGGTTTACGGTGGGGCTTCTGTTCCTGGCGGAGTGCTGTAACCCAAAAAACACTGTAAACCAGATCATAATACTAATAGTAATGGGAATAAATGGTGATTACGATGCTGTGAGTGTATAAAACCAGGTTATGGTGCCATAAAATCGGGTTAACAGTGCCGTGAGCCAAGCGCTGTAAAGTCAGAATGCCATAACCAGGGGACTGCCTGTATTATTATTATTATTATTATTATGCAGAATATGAACTCTATTCACACGGGACAAGCCTACAGGGTCCACTGACTTGGAATTCAAGCTTCCACAGAATATGGTGTTCATTAGGAAGAAGAGGAGGTAAAGGGAAAAAGTAAGATTAAGGGTAGACCCAGGCACCTTTGGCTCAGTTCGATGTCATTTCATACACTCCATCAAAAACCCAGGTTTTCCTGCTGTGATCCACCATCAATCTGAGCCTAGCCAAAGAGACAGTGGGAGACATTTTTTTTTTTTTATAGAAGTGTACATTTCGTCTATACGGATTCCTTTTCTTCTTCACTTTTGCTCCGCCTTAAGTAAGAATAAACTCACAAGACCTTTAGTAATTAAGATAAAGAGAAGTTCACCTTTTGATTTCCTGATATTTACTGATTCTATAAATTTTATTATTTATACTGGCTTGTTAATTTGAGTTTATATCAACAAATTTTCTGTTGAAATGAATATAAAACGGTAGAGTGAGGAAGCCAGCTTGAAAGCATATCACAGACATTTTCCAAAAGGGGTGCGCTACATCCTCATAAGAGGGTTAGTTCTGTCAGTGCTTCTCACACAATGCACCGTAGGCATTACTGAACGGTATTTGCAGCGTCCCTTAGGCCCCTAGCTACATATACTTTTTAGCCTTTTACATTACTTCCATTTCTAATTCCTTTCTTCAGCCTTGCTGTCCAACATCTCTAATTATTAGCCTACATTTTCTCGCAGTTCCACCTTCAGATCCTTGTACTTCATCTCCTTTATTATCTGGAGTTCTTTATCTTGCTGTCCAACTCCTCCTTTTCACTGTCTTAAGTGCCAAATGGCTGAAACTGTTAGCATATGTACTTGGCTTGACAGCCTTCATTTCATAGGCCTAAATCATAAATCAACAGGAACACATCCTAACTAACCTTCTCTCGCCTCAGGGCATCATGCCCAGTATTTGCTAGAGGGGGGTCGCCTCCCGGTATTATTTTACTTATGGACATTAATTGCTTTCAACATAAAATATAGGTTTTTCTGTTGTATTAAGATGTGATTTGAATGATTTTGAGGTTTATTTCTGTCGCAAATGAATACTTATCCTTCCCCGGCAAATGAGGAAGGATAAGTATTCATTTGCGATGGAAATAAACCTCAAAATCATTCAAATCACATCATAATACAACAGAAAAACCTATATTTTATGTTGAAAGCAATTAATGTCCATAAGTAAAATAATACCCGCCTCCCTATGTAGGAAACCAACCCCCAACCCCGTCCCATCATGCACAGCAGAGGGACATTCGGGAGCTAATGCCGTGGGAGGGGTAAGGGCTACTGTAGAAGGCCTGCGTATTCTGAGGGAATAAGACCTAACTAGATTTCCCTTTACCTAACCTAACCTTTGATGCATGCCCTAAATTGGCCAGGGGGCTTTGCCCCCCCGAAATGATTGATTTATAGTTACTAAAACTGGCATCACATCTAGGCCTATGTGCATTCAACCCCGCGTTTACAATTAGGCCTGGTCCTAACCCTACAGTTTTACCCAGCACTGTTTGAACTGCACCAAAAAATAATAAAAAACTAAACATTCTCCCTTGAACCACGTTATAACTAGGCCTAGGCCTAAAGACTTTATCAGGCCTAGGGCAGTACAGAAGACTTGGGCCTAGGTACAAAGCCTGGAGTCTTCCACATAGGGCCACGCTTTTCAAGTAAAATAATACCGTAATTAAGTACGGTAATCAATTACCATGTAATCATATGACAATGTCGTAGGCCTACTAGAATTCAAAATTCTATGGGGTACCGGCTGCCCTATAGACTAATAACGCAGACTTAGGTCTACTCCACTATCGAGTCCTGTTTATACAGAAAATAATATCGAAAACAAGTGAAGTCACTGTTTGAAAATGTCTTATAACTACTAAAAATATCACGCACCCGGTCCATTGCCGTCGTTTTTACGGCGGAAAGTAAATTTTTCGAAATCCCGAGTCGATCATAGTCATTTAAACGGAGTGCACCAGCTTACCGTAGTTCCCAAGATGGCCGTAGTATGGATCTTTGGCGCCTCGATCGACCTAATGCCCGGGACTTTAAACCCGCCCTAGACTATGCCCGGTCAACCTAGGTCATCTTGGGTCACGCCACGCCCTAGGCCTACTGGCAGTGTTGTTCCTCTTATCCGCATTACAAATAGAAAATAGTAAAACCTCAATGCTTACATATCGAAAATGGCTGGACATTACTTGGAATACAAGTCTGAAAACATTTCGTAATTAGTCTTTATTAATTACTCCATGAAAAACATTTTAAACAAACTTGTTTCAATACAGTAAGGTTACATTATAAGGTAATTATAAATTACCATATAACCCACTTTGCACGGCAGGTAACGAAAATATACGCTTCTGGACGTGCATCGGCCTGAGGTTCCATCTCATCAATACGAAGTTAGCATCAATTATCCTTTAATTAGAGTTCCATTCTAACTTAACCTTCCTTTGACCTAACTTCGACTAAACTTTAAAGCTTGCAAAGAGCACACTATTGGTCTTAATTTCTCGAAGTTACCTTCCAACAACAACAAAAAAAGGGACATTTTTCTTCATCTAGGCCCACTGTGGGTGTCGCTTGATAGCAGATGAAAACGTACTCAAAGGAAACTCGGAGGCATATTTTTTTAAATAGCCAATCAGAAGGATATGAGTCATATTCCAGCATATACTCGTGCTCTGAGCCAGATCCAGCTGTACTTTCCCGTTCCAAAATGGATTTGGAATATAAAAGTTAGGAAGCACGTGACGTAAAGGTTTCTTTTTTTAATTGTTTCAAAATGGGGCACGAATTCAACGCCATAGAAACGCCTACGCACCACCACCTACTTATTTTAGGAAAGGTATAAATTTCGGTCGTTTCTGGAAACAATTAAACATGTTCATCTTCTCAAGAGACGCTGAAACGGTGTAGTTACACAGGCAACATTTTAGGTTTATATTATTCAGAAATGCCAAAGAGATAAAGAGAAATGAGCAGCTTAAATCTTACTATTCATAGATCTGTCGATAGAATAAATTGAAAATGGGAAGGCATTAATAAAAACTATCCGGTATGACAGAGACATATATATATTATACAAGCACAAGCAAAGGAGAAATAGAACAGACTAGGGAGCCGTTTCAAAATCAAATACCACCCATTACTACTACTATAAACGAAGGAGGGAGCCGTTTCAAAGGCAATTTCCTTCAAATACTACTGCTATTGCATAACCTGTTTTGTAAGGAAAACATTGCTTAAATTTACTTTTCTATTTACTGTAGATTGGTAAGGTATATTACGCTTCGGTTTAGAAGCTAATTGAATATAGGAATTAGAAAATGTTTTAACGGGATTAGCGTGCAAGTAAGTGACAGCAGTAATGTTAAATAAGAGAGCCTGCTGGTTGTTGTAGGGAAGCATGCACAGTGGCTGGACAGGCCTACCACAGTACCTTGATAGACATACGTAATGGAATTTAACATTCCTTTACCGTGAGATAGACCTAGCAAATGAATAGTAATGCGGAGTAGGGTGTCACGAATTACTATTGGCCCAGGGGCAGCAAACCCCCCCTTGGCCACGTTAGTGCATGGCGTCCAATTGGTCTATCGCCATACTCATTGGCTAGGTAGGCCATAGGCCATATTTTTTGGGTATGTGAGGCATGTCTTGTCTTTTATCATTATTTGTGGCTAAAATCTTGTGAGGAGAGTCACTTAGGCCTAATTTTGTACTGCATTACAGGGTTATGCCCCATCTAATATAACCTTGGGCGTCTTTCTAGGCTAGGTACGTTAATTCATGTTGTCATCCTAAGGTTCCTACTCCTAGTAGCCTATGGCCTGGCTAACTTCAGAGTAAGCCTATTGCTTAGGCTAACTTGATTTCTTTTAAGAATGTCCTGTTGGACTGATGGTCAGAGTAATTAAGTGTCCTTGATATTGCTGACAGAAGTTGTCAAGGAGGGGGACTTATCGATAAATCTGAAGACTACTACCGTGCCCCTCTGGTTCGGTAACTACCAGTTTATGTGCAAAATGGGCACTGTGTTAATACCATCCCCTTGGGGAGGAATATAAAAACATGAACAGAAGATGGTAAATATAAACAAACAAAAGCCATGAATATAAACAAAGTGTGGTAAATATTCTGGTTAGCGACTGGTGGCAGCGGTCTTCAGTTTCACTGACTTGTCTTCATTAGGTCTACCTTGTTGTTTGCACAATTTTCACTTGCTGTAATTTGTACTTCCATGATAGACTAGTGGTGAATAGATCAATTACTCGTTCCTGTGAGAATATAAACTATCTCCTTTTATTTAGTGGGTCAAATTCCCATTGTAAGCTAGAAACAGTCATGAGGTTTGGTAACAACGTTAATTGGTGGCAAGTAAGTTTGTGGGTTGGCACCGCCCATTCACCTGTTGATTATATGCATTCTCATTAGCTGTCTTTGAGTCATGACATTATTGTTTTTTGCTGGGTTGTGACTCTTGATGGGTTTATGAAGCCTGATATAATCTATTATTGTGTGTTTAGTGATGATGGAACAACAATCTGGTTTTTTTTTTCTTTAGCTCAAATGGTTACCCGTATCTTTATGCAAAGATGCCTCGTGAAGCTTTCAGGTTTGCCATGTTATGGCAATTACAAGTATTCATTCACCTTCATCTTCACCATTCTCCTGCATATGAAATGGCATAAGTGCTGTGCTGTATAATGTATACTCTATGCTATAATTTATACCAATTTCTTGATACTGAAGGACTTTTGCAGGTTACTGAAAATTAAGCTATGGAATAGGGACTGGATGTTGAGCACTAAAACCTGGCAGAGGAAACACCATGGCTAACCGATTGTACCTGAGGAAGATGTTGAGAATCTTTCGTGTCAGCCATCAAGCTGTTGTGAATTTAAGCACTGGAATCAATTCCAATGTAGCCCATCAAATTCAGAGAAAACCCCATCTGAGATGTCTTATGACAACTCCAAGTAGGTACAGCCTGTAATGTGATATTGCTTGTCTTTCTTTGTGTATGATTGTTTCTTGGGAAATGAAATTTGGCCATGAAATATAAGTTTGTCCCTCAAGTGATAAGAGACCAAGTACAGTATTGGTGTTTTGCATTGATTGGTAATCATATGTCACTAGATGTGGACAGTAATTACCTGTTAACCGAGTAAAGTTTTTCTTATTTTGATAGATAGACAGGAAAGTACTTAAGTAAAGCCATCAAATAAATTGCATGGGTATATTTTCTACAGTCTTTTATGTCATATTTCTGATACTTTTTTCCTCACTTTTTATTTGTAATGTTACCCAGAATTGTCTGGTATTTTCAAGAATTACTGAATGAAAGACGATAATTGTTATGGATAATTATTTCCTCTTGTTTTCCAGATCTTCAGCATGGGGAATATGAGTGGCAGGACCCAAAGTCAGAAGATGAGGTGTAAGCACATTCATTATATAAAGTCATGAAAATTCAGTGTGATGAAGACTTGATTATACATATAGTTAAAATCAAGGTTGATAGTTCTGTGCAATGCAAAAGCTTTGTATTAATGATACTTGTAATAGTGTGAATATTTCTTGTTCTTATGGGAACACAAACCGTTGCTTTTTACGGAGTATTCAGGTAGTTAGTTGCCCATACATTCATTCTGATATTCATGATACAATAATTATTTACAAAAACCTTTATTTCAGTCCTGGCTAAACTTTCCAAAACATTATAAGTCAGAAAATTCATGGCCAGTGTAAGATCATGGGAAAATTAATAGTAAAAGCCTTTTACACATTTTTCACAGTATTTAGTAACATGCTTCATATGATGATTAAGGTTAAGCCAGAAAACCACACCCACTAAAATCTGTTGTGTATCCAGTATGGGGAGACCGTCTATTGCAGCAGTCTCCACTTGCTTTACAAATCTTTAAGAGCAACAAGTTTGGCACTTTCCTGTAGAAACAACAATTTAATCAGTAGAACTACACCCAGAACATAACATGAAGACATTCTTTTAAACAGCTGCAGAAAACTAGAATTAAAAGATTTCACATAGGCCATAGTAAAGTACTGTAATGCAAATGTTCAGGTTGGGGGGGGAAATCATTTTAGTAATTCCTGAGCTAAACATACAGGCACAAAGATAAATTTCAACCACTCAACTAATGGTTTGCCATGCATGTAGTCACATTTTATGGCAGTTTTATTGTATTTTGAAATCGCAGAGTAGTCAAAGCAAGACATTATAGAAAAGCAGAGGACAAAGAGTATTCTTATGGGAGTGTTATTCAGTCTTCAAGGACATTCTGAAATAAATTATGTGAAATAAATTAAGTGTATATCTATGTGTACACATGTAGATGTACAGTCTCTAAAAATGTGAATTATGGGTCAGTTTATTGTATCTAGTTTGAAATTCTTGCAATGTTATTAACATTTCACTTTCATTTTCCAGCGTTAACATTGTATTTATAGATCGTGAAGGCAATAAAATTCCTGTCAGAGGGAAGGTTGGAGACAATGTCTTATATCTTGCTCATCGCTATGGAATTGAGATGGAAGGTACATGCTCATATGTCAACAGTTTCTATTGATTTCTATTATGTTGATTATTTGAATTATTTATTATTCTTAAACTGAAAAATTTATGCATATTTATAAGCCTGTTGAATTGCCTACAGGTGCATGTGAAGCGTCACTAGCATGTAGCACCTGCCATGTCTACGTAGATGACGAATACTTTGATAAACTCCCGGAACCTGTAGAGGAGGAGGAAGACATGCTTGATTTAGCAACATTTTTAAGAGATAACTCAAGATTAGGTCAGTATAAAGTCACTCAGTTTTGGATATGATAAGACCAGCATCTCATTCTGAGGGGAAACATTATGAGGCTTTAGAATTTTTGTTTCTGCAAATTACAAACCTTACTTTTAATAAATCTTAAATGCATGGTTTGGTTACCACTCTTTACAATAACTTCTGTTACTGCTGCCTAGTGTTGGTTCATGCTGTTGGTGACTGTTACCATCTCCGGATGAGATATATTTCACTGTGGTGTTCACTGTGCAATTCACTCTGTATACTTGAATACTACTGTACATGTATTCATAATCAGTCATGTCACATTACCATTATGATATTCTTTTACAAGATTGGTCTCTGTGCCAATTATTTGGCTGATCACTGGTTAGCACTGTTACAACAGCTCTGTTTATGGAGAAACAGTTCCTTCCTGGAAGAAGAAATGCCATTTCGAGGATGTATCTTCATGAATGTTTGTGGTTCACGAGTGTTAATTACCCATGAATTATCCTGAACCACGAAGAATTTGGGTCTAAGGATGTTCAAGATTTATTGTGTCCATATGTGCAAGAATCTTTTTCACTGACACTTGTATTTGCTGCTGGTAATAGAGTATCTGGCTGAGGTCGTGACACTATTTGCTGCTGCTCATACGGTACATGGCTAAAGTTTATGACACTGTCTGTGCTCGTGCACTGCTTGTTTCATGCCATTGGCTATACCCATGATTAATACTGTTTCTTGACTACTGGGTCTTTTAGGTGGTGTTCATGGGATGGGACTTTAAGCTTGCTTCTCAGTTTTTCTTAACTGGGCAAGGAGGGGGTTTTGTCATTGCTTCCCATGACACCTTTGCACTACTCATGCCTGGTTTGGACCATGCTCACTGCAGCCCATGATTAGGGTGGCCTGTTCGTAATGCTGCCGTACTAGTACCGTAGTGGATGCAGTCTTGTTCTTGTGTGGTCAGAGTATTTGCCAGGTGTGGCATGATTTTACGTAGCCCATGCTTGGTGCTTCCTTCGGTTGCATTGTGTGCAGCCTTTGTCCAGTGTATCCTCATTGCCAGGTGCAACTTGCATTGGACTGTGCATGTGTGCAGCCCAGCTGGTACCAGTTGTCCTATTATTATAGCAATACCATTATACTGCTGCAGATGTGGACAGCGTGACCCTATGATGATAAATATTGATTTGTAAAATAAGCAGTTTGTTTTTATGAAGCAGCAAAATAATTATGAATTGTGTATAAAGCTGGAAGTGCTTGGTCTTTAACTGAAAAAAAACTTTTCTTTGTATGGGGTTTGTGGATTGATAATGTTAATAAAAAATCTGTTGACTCTTGGTTTTTAAATGAAGTTATCAAATATTCTTATGATCTCTTCTCCACAAGACACTAACAATAAGCTGCAGGTCCTGTTGCTAGGTAACCAATTGGTTCTTAGCCACGTAAAATAAGTCTAACCCTTCGGGCCAGCCCTAGGAGAACTGTTAATCAGCTCAGTGGTCTGGTTAAATTAAGGTATACTTAACTAACACTTAGGCAGTTACTCAGGTGTTGAATTACAACACAATCTGAACTTTTATTTAAAGAATGTTGTGTTTTTCATGGTGTGTATTTCAAGTAAATATGAATTTCTTTTATTTTAAGACAACTCAATGTTTATTTCTCATTTTCCAGGCTGTCAGATCATCCTTACAAAAGAACTCGAGGGACTGACATTAACGCTGCCTCAGGCAACCCGCAACTTTTATGTGGATGGGCATGTTCCAAAGCCACACTAAATATTGTAATTGAATTGCCTTATCAGTTCACGATGACATCATTCTGGAGCTCACTTATCTCACTGAAATATTCATAAGACGGGTAAATCTGGTATCTCAAATTTGTTTGTGTAATGTATTGCACCTTTTTTAGTATTTTTTCAAATTAAAGTAGATTAGGTTTGCTGGACATAATGAAGGTAAAACATATGAAACAGATCCTAAAGAAGAGTAACAGTGAATTATAGTAAGGCTGCATATATTTCTTGTACATGAGGCATATGCATAAAACTTAATTGCTTGATGCTTTGGTGACAAATTTGTAGCGAAATAAAAAAAATTTAGGTAAAGTTGATAGGAGTATCTGTATTCAAAATAGTACATGCAGTATGAAATGTGTGAAGTCAGCTCTCTGTTCTCCAATACTGCACAGTTCTTGTTATGCAGTCCAACCTTGCTATCGTGCAACGTCACCATAGCAGTAAAGAAACAATGCATGCTTACTGATACATTCAGATATCAAAGGGGACTGACATCTGCCATTACAGGACTTGTAAGTATGAACCTGTATATAATGTTCATAGTGTTTTTTCTTAGTATTTTCACATCTAGGGCTCAAAGGAATTAGCTTTCCCTTTTTTATATGGTATAATTCAGGAAGAATAAGGTGACGTTAATGATAACTTGATTCTGTATTTACTTTTTGTAGCCATCAAAATGAAAAACATAGAAACGGAATGATACTAATGCTTTCTTTATTTGATAAATTTGAGCTCAAGTGCTAGTAGAACCCATATGCCAAAATAATTCCCCACCCCCTCTTATAACATTAATGTATAGGACACTGACTTAATTTGCAAGGGAAGGAAAATTGCAGGGTTCATATTTTGATGAAATAATCGTCATCTCTTGTCTTTTGTATAGACAGCCATTGCAAGTGGCAGAAACATGTGTTTAGTTTTGGTGGTAAAGCTGATGCATATTATTTTGATATGCTTATACAAGTGCAATGGATGTGCTTCTGTACTTCAATTTATTCAGTAATTTTTATGTTTGTAGGTTTAGCCTTAAAGATGTATCACACAAAGATAAGTTTGCATCACAGTGTGAAGGGAGATTTTATAGCAGTTTGTTTTAATATTTCCTTAAATTTCCTTTTTCATAGTTTATAAATCAACTTGCCTACCTAATAAAGACTAACAAAAAAGATATGATATACTATTTTTCTATAACTGGGTATATGTGTTTTTGGCACAATAAGTATTATAAATTAGTTATTCTTGTATGAAGTAATGTTTTATGCCATGTTCACTGCTGTGAAACACTGGGACTGATAAGCTTGACTTCTTTTTGCAATGTCTGTGATATGTGCACGGTAGTGCAGGATGTTGCTGTTATTGTTATCCATATTACATCACTCCAGTTTTGCTTCGATTTTCTCATTTAACTTATTCCTGACAGGAAATTGTAATGTAGATTTATATGATAGACCTAAGTTCTTGGTAATGGCATGGCTAGCAAAATAATTTTGATTTATTGATGGCTTTTATTAATTTGAATTTCTGGAAACTATGATTATGGATGTGTGTAAAGGAAATTTCATATAGAGGCTGTTGATCATGAAATGGCTGTTAATGTATTGAAATATAAAATTGAGGCCTAAGGCTAAGCGCTGGGACTTACGAGGTCATTCAGCACTGAAAGGGAAATTGATAGTAAAGAAGGTCTTAAAGGTGTAACAGGAGGAAAACTGCACGGTTGCACTAGCAATTGTCAGGGTATGGTGGAAAGTAAGATGTAAGAAAGGGAATATCAACGGAAGTACAGTAAAAGGAATGACAAGAGTTGCAGCTATGAGCCGAAGGGAAGCTGCAAAGAATCTTAAGTAATGCCTACAGTGCGTCGCATGGGGTTTACTGATGGCACTACCCCACTATGGGGATAATTAATATATTGTGGATTCTATTGTAACTCTGGCACCTTTATATAGCTAACAACTGAAATAGAATTTTGATGTAAGGTTTTCTGTAGAGTCAAGTTGTTTTGATAGTTACGATAGCTGAAGGATCTCATAAACGCTCTTAATGTTGCCAGTACCTTTTTAGGGGATTTGGTTGTCTTTGCCTGTGAAGTTTTTGAGCAGTGCTCATGGATTTTAATATTTTCCACTCTTATGATGTTCACTTATTGCAGCCCATATTGCTCTGTGTTCTGGCAACATGTATCTGAAGGAGAGATCTGTAGAATTTAGTATATTTTTAATCAACACTTTGTGGATAGCTTTTATTTCTCTGTGCTTGAGTACGATGTGATCATTAAATTTGCTTGAAATGCTTACAAAGAGAATTCTTTTGCAATTACTGTGGTTATATTTGAATATTATCTCCCAAGAATTATAATATTAAACTGCAAAAATGTTCAGTTGAAGAAATAACCTCATGCTGTAGTTATATGGCTAATCTTGCCTTACTTTTAGGTATGTAATGCCAGTTCTGCTACAACATACTGCTTAATATTGTATATTTGCATCAGATTTTGTATTTTTAAATATGTTGTTAGCTAATATCCTACTTTATTTTAGACAGAACACTTTATGGTTTAAAAATACTGTAAGTGATTTGAAAAGATTGTTTTTATTTAGTGTTGCCACTATGTTTTACTCGAGAAAAAGATTTTTCATCCAGGTATTAAGAATTCTTGAAAATATGTTTCTTTTGAGGTGTTTTTGATACTATAATTAAACCAAAACAGTTATCCATGGTCACTTATGTTTCTCAATAAAACAATATGTTTGGTAC
Organism: Macrobrachium rosenbergii; assembly: GCF_040412425.1. Taxonomy (NCBI): domain Eukaryota; kingdom Metazoa; phylum Arthropoda; class Malacostraca; order Decapoda; family Palaemonidae; genus Macrobrachium; species Macrobrachium rosenbergii. The sequence continues at coordinate 24,845,570 of NC_089763.1, read as the reverse complement.
AGTTACGGTTGTCTGAATTTGATCTTCGATTTTCAAGGAAAATGAACTGAGTAATGTTGCATGAAATGCTGTGTAACTGACATTTCATCGGTGGTGTTATTCAAGTTGAGTGTGAGGCAGTTTGTAGTAGGATAATATGATAAAATATGTGTTAAAAAGTTATGTAACATTTATAACTTGATCATTATGTGCTTTCAAAATAAGCCTTTATGAATTTTGTATATATGTAAATACTGTAATGTAGTTAGGACTGATTTGAAGAAAAGTAGAGGTGTTTAGGAAAATAAATTGCTCATCCCAGAATTAATTATTTTTATTGCCCCTCGAGACCAAAGAAAATTGATTTTTTAATGTTGAAAGAAAACCCCTGGGTTATAAAAGGACCCACTAAATGTCCTAGGATTGGTTAGGTTAGATTGGGGCCCACCCCCACCTAGGTAAGGACCTGGTGCCCTAGATAAGGTCAAAGCTCTTCGTTGGGTGGGTGAGTCGGTAGAGCTGTGGACTGGCACTCACTGGGCAGGAGTTCGATTCCCCGGCCGGCTGATGAAGAGTTAGAGGAATTTACTTCTGGTGATAGAAATTCATTGCTACAATGTGGTTCGGATTCCACAATAAGCTGTACGTCCCGTTGCTAAGTAACCAATTGGTTCTTAGCCACGTAAAATAAGACTAATCCTTTGGGCCAGCCCTAGGAGAGCTGTTAATCAGCTCAGTGGTCTGGTAAAACTAAGGTATACTTAACTTTTAGATAAGGTTAGGTAGCAAACCTATTATTTCCTTTAATTTATATTGCCTAAAGTTAGGCTAGGTGGGGAGGGTGTGGGGTTTTAGCCCCTTGAGGTAGGTAAGGACTTAGTACCCTAGATTAAGTTAGGTTAAATACGTTATGTGTTTTCCCCCCATCCAAAAGCCCACTTTCCCAATATGGTTCCTCCGAATCATATGATTAATATGAAAGGGGTCTAGTATATATATAATTACCTGTTTGCTAATGGAAAGAATTTATGATAAAATCCAAATGACACTTTTAAACAGGAGAGTCACATTTTCAATTGTGGGAAGCAGTTATGGTTTTAGGTAAAAATTTACCAAAAATTCCTTTATGTTACGAGATATAAAGGGATAAAAACATGCTTTAAATATACATTTAGTTATATATATAGACAATAAATTTCAACAGAGTTCACACTGAATTAAACATAAAAGACAGTTCATATTAATTCCATGAAAAAAAGTAATTATATGTGACAAGACATACTTGGTGGTTAAAAGCTGTTTAGTCTATAATGTTTTATATGTAATTTAATATCAGTTAGTAAATTAATTCTATACTCAATTCAGTTCAGTAAATTAAGAATGTTTCAAATTATTTTTCCCGTGCCCAACATAAATTACAAAGCTGGGTCAACACAACCTTTAACCTACTATATTTCCCGGGATGCCGTAAGAATATTTACGTAACTGTAACTAACTGTCAAGTCTTGACATGTTATGACTGTCAGTGATGCCTGCAGGTCACAAACATGACTACTCTGATGCTGACATAAACTGACATTTAACATTCACAAGGAGCTTAGTTTTGCAAATAAATATATGAATAAATAAAATGAAAATACTCGTCTTTATTTAGTTTTCGGGAACGGATAAAATGAATGCCATTGTCTTGTGTTCCGCTACTAAAACGGCCAAAGGCAAAATAATATGCACGACCGGGCCACTATGACATCCGTATCCGGAACCTCGACATCCAAAGTTCCTAACATGATCATACCGCGCATGCGCAACTTTCAGTGTCCTTGTTTACAAGGTCGTTTGCCGGGTCCCAAAGTATTTGGAAACTTTACTTTTGTTATGTTTTTATTATATTGCAAAGCGACAGGAAGTGAGATGAGTGATTGTGAGTGGGGAGACAGTGGGGAGGACTTTGGTATAAACCAAAAACCTGAAAGTGATGATTGTGAAGTATTTGAATGCGATAGTGGCGTGTTAGCGTTACAACGGAATTGATCCTTGAACTTGTGGCCACGTGTCTACCGTCTAGAAGGAATCCTAGACCTATAGATTAGGCTTATCTACCTTTTTTCCTAACAAATGCTGTCATTACCAGAAGGCCTATAGTGAGGGGAAACTAATGAATACGCGGTAAACTATTAATGGCAGCCTAGTGATTTGGGACGAACCAAAGGTGAGCCTAATTTTGATCCACTGTTGGATACGTTTATAGCCTCAGCTGAGATACATTTTAAACCGAGAAATAGGCTAGGCCTACTCTGCCTGTTGATGAAAGTATGATGGGCTTTTGCAGTGGGTTCATGGGCTATACATTCAGTGTATGCCAAGTAAGTGCGACAGTAATACGACTATATGTATATGTATATCTAGGCCTATCGTATTGGTCTGTATTTGGTGGAGGATTATACACCTGGTTCTTGAAAAGGGTTTTCTTTTTAGCTACGACGAACAAGTAGAAAAACAAACTTCTAATGAATGAAGGTTATCACCTTCTCACGCATCACTTTGATTCCAAGGTGTCATTGGCCATAGTACTGTGTGAAAAGAAAGCCTCTTTGACAGGTTATTTGCTGTTTTTTCTGGAAAGCCTGTATAATTGACCATCAGAGTACTGATAGTCATTTCAATATTCTTGTTGCTAGTCTTTTGTACACAAAAGAAGAACACGGCTAGCTCATTCATCTGCTAGCCTCTCAGGTAGCCAGAATCATCTCTAGCATCAGTTAATTGGCCAGATGGCCGCCATACTAATCAACCTAGTCAAAACGGATAAACAGAACGATCCGTTTCAAAGGATGACGAGAAGTTAAAACAGCTGAACACAAGAAAAGGAGAAATAGAACGACCAAGGGAGCCGTTTCAAAGATGTATTCCGTCTACTTGCTACTACTACTTCTGCCGCTTCTACCACACGTTCACATTGTAAATATGTGTTAACAAGGTAAGAGAAGATATACTCGGTACGTTGCCTTTGATTATTTCTTTAAGATTTAAATGGTAGCTCTGCAGCATTTTATTTGTTTTTAGTTTTGTGTTATTTACTTGTTTTGTATTTGTTTTTTGTTACTTTTTTGTCAGTGGCACTGATAAGTTCCAAATGTTTGGTTGCAATCGAACTACTTGCGATATTTTTTTTTTTTTTTCGTTTTCATCTCTCCAATTTCTGAGGTAAAATTTCCTGTCTACACTTTTATGAACACTTACGTGAATCAGTAGTAGGCCTATATGTTTTCTGTTGACAGGAAGTTGATAAATGAAAAAACTAAAGGATATATATATATATATATATATATATATATATATATATATATATATATATATATATATATATATATGTATATATACAGTATATTTATATATATTGAACAGCTGTATTCTTCCCTAGACTTGGGTTTCCACAAACAGGTAACTCCTTTGTTGGTTTGCAGAACCAAAAAAAAAAAACTGCGTAAACTGCGCCTTTGTTTCCCCGTCACTTATAACCGAGAGGAAAGACCTAATTATTGGAAAATTAGGCCCCATTAAATCTTTCGGACCGATCATTAGCGGAAAAAAACAATCGTTTCTTCGACTTTTAAAAGGAAAATGAGCATCGTGTATCATCCGGATTCCTAATAATAAGTTGCTCGTATCGTGAGGAAACGAGATAATTAATTATTCGCTGGGAATCATTCTTCTTTTGTTTTGATATTTTCCTTGGGAATTATTCTGCGTTTTTATTATTTTCGTTGTGAATTATTCTGCTACTTTGTTATTTTCGTTGGGAATTGTTGTGCTTTTCCAAGTTATTTTAGTTGGGAATTATTCTTGTTTTTTTTTTTCTTTATTTTCGTTGGAAATTATTCTGCCTTTTAAAAATTATTTTCGTTGGGAATTATTGATTTTTTTTTTATTTCCGTTGGGAATTATTCTGCGTTTTTACAAATGATTTTTGTTGGGAATTATACTGCTTTTTAGAATATAATTTTCATAGGGAATTATTCTGATTTTTAAAAAAGATTTTCGTTGGGAATTATTCTGCTTTTTATATTTATTTTTGTTGCGAATTATTCTGCTTTTTAAAAATTATTTTCGCTGGGAATTATTGTGCTAGTTTTTTTGTTATTTTCGTTGGGAATGATTCTGCATTTTTACAGGTTATTTTCGGTCGGAATTATACTGCTTTTTAAAAGTGATTTTCGTTGGGCATTACTCTGCTTTTTCTCTTTATTTTCCTTGGGAATTATTCTGCCTTTTAAAAATTATTTTTGTTGGGAATTTTTTTTTTTTTTTTTTAGTTTCGGTGGGAATTATTGTGCTGTTTACAAATTATTTTTGTTGGGAATTATACTGCTTTTTAAAAACTATTTTAGTAGGGAATTATTCTGCTTTTTAAAAAAGATTTTCGTTGAGAATTATTTGGGTTTTTTATTATTATTGTCTTTGGGCATTATTCTGATTTTTAAAATTATTTTCGTTGGGGATTATACTGTTTTTTTTTTAGATAATGTTCATTGAGAATTATTCAATTTTTTCCCACATTATTTCCGTTGTGAATGATTCTGCTTTTTCTCATTATTTTCGTTGGGAATTATTCTGCTTTTCAAAAATTATTTTCATTTGGAATTATTCAGGCTTTTCAAAATGATTTCTTTGGGAATTATTCTGCTTTTGCGTTAATATTTTTTGGAGGAATTATGTTGCGTTTTTTCTCGTTCAGTTGCGTCATAGGTGGAATAGGAAAGTGTGTTTAGAGAAGGAATGATCAGTCTCTCTCTCTCTCTCTCTCTCTCTCTCTCTCTCTCTCTCTCTCTCTTGAAACATTTCTCTCTCTCTCTCTCTCTCTCTCTCTCTCTCTCTCTCTCTCTCTCGTTAGTTAGAAATAGCCTCTCTCTCTCTCTCTCTCTCTCTCTCTCTCTCTCTCTCTCTCTCTCTCTCTCTCTCTCTCTCTCTCTCTCTCTCTCTTCTCTTGTTAGAAAATACTTTTTCTCCTCCAACCTCTCCTCTCTCTCTCTCTCTCTCTCTCTCTCTCTCTCTCTCTCTCTCTCTCTCTCTCTCTCTCTCTCTCGTGTTAGAAAAATTCTCTTCAAAAAATTTCTCTCTCTCTCTCTCTCTCTCTCTCTCTCTCTCTCTCTCTCTCTCTCTCTCTCGTGTTAGAAAAATACTTTCCTTTAAAACATTTTACTCTCTCTCTCTCTCTCTCTCTCTCTCTCTCTCTCTCTCTCTCTCTCTCTCTCTCTCTTCTCTCTCTCTCTCTCTGAAACTTTTCTCTCCCTCCCCAACCTCTCTCTCTCTCTCTCTCTCTCTCTCTCTCTCTCTCTCTCTCTCTCTCTCTCTCTCTCTCTCTCTCTCTCTCGTGTTAGAAAACACTTCTCTTCAGAAACATTTTACTCCTCTCTCTCTCTCTCTCTCTCTCTCTCTCTCTCTCTCTCTCTCTCTCTCTCTCTCTCTCTCGTGTTCTCTCTTCAAGCATTTTACCCACTCTCTCTCTCTCTCTCTCTCTCTCTCTCTCTCTCTCTCTCTCTCTCTCTCTCTCATTTGCAAAGTCTGTCCCCTCTCCAAAATGATTTTTCGCTTTCATTTTGTCAAGAGGGAAAATTGGAGAATCGTATTTTCCCAAACTCCTGCTTGCAAGCGGTAATCAGCGATTGCTTTCACGCCCTAAACCTGCAAAAAAAAAAAAAAAAAAAAATTGACAAAGAAATAAATTGTGTCGTTCCCGAGTCAGACTTCAAATCCGGGGATTTCAGTCGAACTTTAAATCCTGGATTTCAGGAGATCGATAAAAAATCAGGGTTAAGATTATTATGAGGACGCGCTTCGACCTCTTGTCGCAACAAATCCATTTAGGATTCTCTACTGAATTGCAAGGGCTGGCACAAATCAAATCTCTAGAGATTTGCATCAGAGGTTTATTTGTCTCTCTCCTCCGTTCTCTTTTTTTTTTTTTGATGATTTTTCTTTTTCAATTTTTGGGTTTTATTTTGTGGAAATGGAAATAATTTATGAGTTCAGTATTGACCTAAAGGGCAAAGGCTAAGGTTATTCACACCGTAATGCGGTACTAAGCAGCTTGAAAAGAACGTTTATTATTTGCCGTCAAAACATGACGAAGGTTTTTTTAAAGAACGATTTTATCATGTTTTGACTTCAGTTGAATAAATCAGGAAAAAATGTTAGATAAAACAGAAATCGATTTGATTAGATTTGGAAGAGAAACCGAAACCTACTTTGACTGCATGAAATCCTTTCAAAAGTGATTTCGACTGCTGGCTGACTACTCTTGTAACGGAGCCACAAATATCTGCAACGGCTGAATATTAACGAGAATGGTTCTGTTGTTACCATTCGAAAGCAGTAACCGCAATGACACAATTGTTTGCCTATTTTTTGCTGTTCTGTTCGTCCTAAAGTTCGTGGTCCACCCTCACGCAAAAAAAAAAAAAAAAAAAAAAAACAAGACCATAGTACTATAGGATTTTTAGTTTTCTGTAGAAGAAAACTATTGTGCCGGCTTTGTCTTTTCGTCTGCAATTTTTCCTCTCCGCACTTCATTCTGTCCGCACTTTTTTCTGTCCGCCCTCAGGTCTTAAAAACTATAAGTCTAGAGGGCTGCAAATTGTTATGTTGATCATCCAGCCTCCAATCATCGAAGATACCAAATTGCAGCTCAGTAGCTTTGATTTTATTTAAGGTTAAAGTTAGCTATATATCGTACTTCTGGCAACAATATAGGATAGGTCACCACCGGGCCGTGGTTAAAGTTTCGTGGGTTGCTGCTCATACAGCATTGTATCGAGACCACCGAGAGATAGATATATTTTCGATGGCTTTGATTACGTTGTACGGAAAACCCGATTGCGCCGAAGAAACTTCGGCGCAATTTTTACTTGTTTTTCTTTCGTACGGAAATTGAATATAGAAATAAATATGCAAATGGAGATATGCTGTCTGAGAGAGTATGTAACCAGGGAGTCAGGGTAATTTTGTCTTGCTGAAGTGGCTGCTGAGAATGAAAGTAGGGCGATTAAGGGAATTGGGAATAGGAAGACACTCTGAGCTGATGGAGTATAAGTGATATGGCGCGGTACAATGGTGAAAGTGTTTTAGAATGGCTGACCAGGGTCAGCAGGGTAATTCTGGACGGAGGAAAGATCCCAGAGAAATAGGCCTAGGGTAGAGGAATGATTGCTCCCTTGTATCAAAGTTAGGTACATAAACTCGGTAAACTGAGAAAGGTTTATGAAGCTTGAGAGAAGGTTGTACGTACACACTTGTGGAAGCTATAAAGGGAATTAGAAACTTATGGAAACTATAAAGGGGTTTAGACTGGAATAAGGAGAGGCTGGTAATTGAGGAAAGTGAGTGAAAACTGCAGAGACTAGCGAAAGATGTTAGAAGTGTTTCCATAAGGGGAAATGTGAAATGGAACGTGAGTTAGAATAAGAAGGTAATGAAGGAGAATGAAAACTGCAGAGACCAGCGAAATATGTTAGAAACGTTTCCATGAGGAGAAATGTGAAGGGAAACGTGAGCTAAAAAGGTAGTGATCGTGTCATGTTTCTGTCTATTCTGGGAGACTGGAATGGATTACTTTCTGCACCTTTTGTGAGTAGGATTAACAGCTAATGGTTTCACAGAATAGGTTAAGAAGGGAAGTTAGAGAGGGAAGGTAGAGAGAGAGAGAGAGAGAGAGAGAGAGAGAGAGAGAGAGAGTTTAGCTTTCTTCTGTGAAACCTAAGTTTTTGTGAGTAAGATTGACAGCTAATGGTTTCAGAATAGGTTAAGAAGGAAGGTAAAGAGAGAGAGAGAGAGAGAGAGAGAGAGAGAGAGAGAGAGAGAGAGAGAGAGAGAGAGGGAGGGTTTCTATTAAACCTAAGTTAAAATGTGAGAAGGTGCTGTTTACCAAACCACCATTTATGGAAACGAAGTGTTGATTCTGAATTGAAATAAGAGGAAAAAATAAGGTTGAATCTGCTGAGGAGGAATGATGATATTATTTGAAAAGTACATTTGGAGCCAGAACGATTGGAAGAGCGAAAAATGCAGAGAAAATATCTGAGGGAATGCTGAATTTTTTTTTAGCGAGAGGAGGCCTAATTGAATAATCTCCAATCTTGTACGAATAAATAAAAAATTTGTCGAAAAATACGAATAAATGAAAAATTTGTTCTTTTGAAACAGCGATGTTTTCAACGTATCAGAAAAAAATTGAATCGACCGATCGGTAATCTTTAGATTTACAGCAACAAAAAAAGGGATTTTCAGGATTACAATAAGCGCTTTAGATTTTCAAGGCTTGAATCGAACAACTGCCTTTATAGATCAGGAAGAAATTTTACATGCTGAGTGAACGCAAAAGGAATATTGAGGATTATAGTGCAAGTGGGAGGTTTTCTTACTGTTACGCCTTTCAAACCTTTTTTTACTCTCAATTTCCCTTTCAGCCCTGAATGACCTCATCATCATAGGTCCCAGCGCTTGGCCTTTGGCCTAAATTCTGTATTTCATTCCATTCTTATAAAACTGTAGAAGAGGAGTTTTCAGTCTTACTGGTAAAAAAAGAAGCAGAAAACTTGGTTTTCCATCGGGATGCTTCGTTCACCTACCTCAGTTTTTTATTATTATTTTTTTTGTGAGTTGGGCAAAAGTACTTTAGTGGGCATTGTAGTGGGACTGAAACTACAGAAAAGTTTTCAGTCTTACAGTAAAAAAAAAAAAATGGTTCTTCATCGGGACGCTACCTTCAACTACCTGTTTTTATTATTATTTTTTTTTTGTGAGTCAAGCGAAAGCACTGTGGTGGGCAATGTAGTGGAACTAAAACTATAGAGAAGGAGTTTTCAGTCTTACGGTAAAAAAAAACCTGGTTTCCATTGGAACCCTGCCTTCAGCTACCTCAGTTTTTTGTTTGTGTGTGTGTGTGTGTGTGTGTGAGTTGAGCAGACTAACATCCGGCACTGTAGTGGGACTGGAACTACAGAAAAGGAGTTTTCAGTCTTACAGTAAAAAAAAAAAAACTTGGTTCTCCATGGGGATGCTGCCTTCACTACCTCAGTATTTTTTGTTTTGTTTTTTCTTTTGTGAGTTGAGCCAAAGTAACATCCGGCACTGTAGTGGCACTGGAATGGATGGGCCTTCTTTTCGCAAACAGCATTTTCAGCATCAAATCGAAGCGTGTGGAAAAAATGGTTGATTGAATTACGGTCTAGGTCTGTTTCCGGCTTAATTGCCACGCCATATTTCCCCTCTATTTTTTGCACTGCCGGTTGATGGGGACAGAGATATTTCCGAATCTTGTTTACACAGCAGAGGTCCGCCCAAGGCGCTATCGCCAGAGAGCGGGTGGGTGGATTAAGTAGTGTTGCCCTCACGTTTTCATTTCATTTTTTCCTTTGGCTGAAGAAGAGACCACCAGCCCGGGCTGTGACATGACTTTCCAAATTAGTTAAGCTCTGCGCTGAAAGAAAAATGAAGCCGAGATAATGGAGTTTTCATCCTCGAAAATGGCAAACCCTTTTTTCTTTTGTTTTGAGGATAACCTCTGCTCTGAAAATAAAAATGAAGCTGAGGTAATGGAATATTCATCCTAAGTAATGGCAAGCACGCCTTTTTATATATTTAGGATAAGGGAAGTTTAAGTTCTTCAGGGAATACAGAGGAAGGTAATCGTTTTACAAGTCATTAGAGAAACTAGTTAAAGTTACCCAAAAAATATAAATGAACTTGATAAATCATATTGCTATATCCTCAGCAGTTTCGTTCAGTTTAGACTTAACGATTATCATATGCCTGAATATAACTAGCGCGAGGTTATTTTCCACAGTAGGTGCATCAAAATTATAAACGGGAAAGCAAGAGGAAGGCAGTTAAGTGTTTATCAAATTTGTATCAGAAGCCATCCACTGAAACAGTACAATTTGGTTCACGTCAAAAGTTCAAGCGAAGATGCAATGCATTACTACCCTAATACAATTCTCCTTGCATTTTGGTAATTTACCTACATTTTTATCTATTTATTTATTAATTTGTTAATTTGTTTTTTATTTTTAGTAAATGATCTCATCTCTCTGTATTTCTCTTTGCCTTCTGTTACTTCTGTCTAATGTGAACACCATATTCTTTGGAAGCTTGAATTTTGAGTCACTGGCCCCTGTGGTGGACTTGTTCCATATGAACAGGGTTCATGTTCTGAATAATAATAATAATAATAATAATAATAATAATATAATAATAATAATAATAATAATAATAATAAAAATAGCAAAGACATCAAAATCACAAACCACAAGTTGCAAACATGTCATAAGGCTAATTTAATTTGAGTAAATTGACCTTGGTAGGGATGACTTCTGTTCAGTAAGAAACGTGTTTACTGATGAACCTCCCTTTCTAAATGATGACAAATCATCTTCAGCAAACTCTTCCCCTGCAGGGTGCAGTGCCGTCAGTGCACCTCGTGCGGTGCACTGTAGGCGTTATCTAAGGTCCTTTGCAGCGTACCCTCGGCCCCTAGCTGGAACCCCTTTCGTTCCTTTTATTGTACCTCTGTTCATATCCTCTTTCTTCCATCTTACTTTCCACCATCTCCTAACAATTGGTTCACAGTACAACTGCGAGGTTTTCCTCCTGTTACACCTTTCAGATCTTTTATCGTCAATTTAAGTATTGGTTTAAGTTCTATATTAAAATCCATTCAATTCAGTTCATCAAACTCTTCAACATATGCAAAGCAAGAAATGCATTGAAAAGCGGAGAGTGCAACATTAAAAAAAAGTGGTGATTGTTTCCAAGCAGCGAAAAGCACGGTACCTTCAATCAAAAGATAAATGAGTATTTGACGTGCGAAATGAAAAAAAAGGAAATTATTGAAAAATTGCACAGACGAGTCAAGTCGAAAGAGAAAACGTCAATATCGCTTTGGGGTCAAAGTTAATGAGGCTTCACTTCCAATCAGGGATTGGAAACCCAATCTGGAAAAAACTCTCACAGAGAACAAATTAAGTAGAGATATACTTACAGGAAAGCGTCAGTATTTTTTTTTTATTTTCATTTTCCAAAGCTAATTAGACAAAACGAAACGAGTTTTCAGATGTAGGCTACTAGGAGGAAATAGCCTAAGGCTGCCAGTCTGACTCTATCTAACCTAACTTAGGACTTAGTGATTATTTGCATGGCATGAACCAATAAAAACAAGTAAAAAATGCTCCGAAGTTTCTTCGGCGCAATCGAGGTTTCCGTACATCGTATAATCAAGGCCAACGAAAATAGATCTATCTTTCGGTGGTCTCGGTATGATGCTGTATGAACTGCGGCCCATGAAACTGTAACCACGGGCCGGTGGTGGCCTGTCCTATATCGTTGCCAGATGCACAAGTATGGCTAACTTTAACCTTAAATAAAATAAAAACTACTAAGGGCAGAGGGCTGCAATTTGGTATGTTTGCTGATTGGAGGGTGGATGATTATCATACCAATTTGCAGCCTACCAGCTTCAGTAGTTTTTAAGATCTGAAAGCGGACAGAAAAAGTGCGGACGGACAGGCAAAGACGGCACAATAGTTTTCTTTCACAGAAAACTAAAAAATCAAAAGCCGTATAACCCTTGGTGCGTATTCTGTTGTAGGACTCCATTTTTCGTTCAGCTTATACATAAACTTTTCATCTCCCAAGACATCCTAATTAGATTTGTCGGCTTCGATGGCATATACTAAATAACATGTTCTATAAGGAAGATGTACGATTAGTCTACTGTTAGAGGTCTCTTTGGCCAAAAGAAGCTTTGCCACACTTCCCTGTTATAATCCCAATCTTTTTATCCACTCGGCTTATAAGCCAATCAGAGAGTGTCGCAGATGGAAACTACTCTTTCGCTCGCAAATTTTATTTGAGATAATTTTATCAATGTTTGTTCTGAATCTTCTCGCTTAGACTGGACATAACACGTTGAATGTGAGAAATATAAATTCCCTCAGTTTACATACATGTAGGTAATCAAAAAGAATATTGCATATTAAAACTACTCTTGCACTTGCAATTTTATTTTAGATGATTTTATCAATGTTTGTTCGTATTTTTCTCG
>NC_089763.1:24815994-24823494 GCF_040412425.1 Macrobrachium rosenbergii | reverse complement strand
TTATTATTATTATTATATAATAATAATAATAATAATAATAATAATAATAATAATAATAATAATAATAGTATGCAGAGTTATCAAATACATTTTTAATAATTTACATTTAACATGGAAGAATCCTCTACGAGGAAGGACTGGCATTGTCTTCAAACCCCCAAAATAAGCAATCGTCGTTGCTTCTCGATCGTAAAAAGGTAGAGTCGACCTTTTTAACATCCGGCCTTACGTAAACGACCTTGACCTTTGGCGAAATGTGTATTGTTTTTAATATTTATCTTATGTGTATATATATATACATACATATACATATATATATATATAATATATATATATATATATATATATATATATATATATATATATATATATATATATATTACTAATAAATTATAACTGTTACTCTCTCCGTGACAGTAGAGGCTATGTTGACGTCATGATTACTAATTAATTCTGAAATGGTAATCTATGATTTTTTCATGTCAAATGTCAGGGTTACATGTATTTAAGTACAAATTATTATTATTATTATTATTATTATTATTATTATTATTATTATTGAAAACAATAGTGTTCGTAGTAACTACATTAATGTAAGAAATATGTCTGTGTTCCATTAAATATTCTATATAAAATCAGTGCATATGCCCCAGCAATCGTTTCTCTAATATTATTATTATTATTATTATTATTATTATTATTAGGAAGTATTTGATTATATATATATATATATATATATATATATATATATATATATATATATATATATATATATATATATAAAAACCCCTAACACTTCTGTCCTCCTAGTGTTTTGCTGCTTAGTATGTGAGTATGTATGTATGTATGTGTGTATATGCATTTATGTATATGTGTATATGTATATATGTATTAATAAGTGTGTATGTATATAGGTATGTCTGTAAGAATTAAACATGCTTTCCTCTTACCTTAAGAATGACAGCGTTGCGCCTAACATAGAAGTAATGTAAGTTCTTTGCCGTAAAAGCCAGCAGGAGAACTGTTGACGTAGATATTTTCTCCCGGACGACCTGGGAAACAAAAAGGAAGCATCTCACACTTATTCATGCTTGAATTCATAAATTGTCATTAGTGATACAGGTAGGTTGTTTATAGATTGTCGTGACTCAAACCTAACTAACCTAACCTAAACTAACCCAACCTAATCGTAACCAACCTAACTTTACCTAACGTAACCTAAGCTACCCTAAGTGAACCCAACCTGATCTAAACAAACCTAACTTAACGTAACCTAATCCAAACTAACTGGCAAGCTTAGCCAATGTATGGCTAACCTAACTTGAATCCAAACTTAACTAAAACTAGTGTAACCTAAACTAACCTAACAAAACCCAACTTAATCTAAACTAACCTAACTCCAACCTGAACCCAACATAATTTTTAACGAACTGAACTTTAATCTAAATTATTTTACCAAACTGAACTTAACTCGGCTATCTAAGCTAACTGGAACCAGGACCAGACTGGTTTTTTTGTTTCAATGGCTCTCTTTTGTTGCAAAACTTAGAACTAATTTTTTTGTTTAAGGTACGTACCTTTTTAATCTAATGTTAAGTAATCCCAACCCAATCTGTTCGTGCATTTCCTTAGACATCGGAAATCAGGCAAGTATGATCTGATGCTTATAAATAATACTTTAGTTCCAGTCTATAAGAAGGTGAAAAACATTCATTTTCGGCATATTATTTATAAGAGAAAACGAGCTTAGTTCTTATATATCAACAAAATATTTGAGGGCTAAAATATGCTTTATTGAAACCATTTACAAACTAAATTGATTAGAAGCGTTATCTCAGGTGAGGGCGTGAAAAAGAAACCATAAAATAATAAAAAAAATAATGGGTAAATAAGGGCTGATATCAGCTTTACCCAGAATTACTCAGAATCTAATTAACCTCGATTCTTTGGAATGCGAGTAATTATACCTGTATCTCACTAGCTAAGGTTCTTTAAAAAGGAATTAATTATATTTTCAAGAAGCGATTACCTCTTACTTCACTTTGTCAAAAATATTCTCTAAATAGTAATTAAATCTGTCAAAAATATTCTCTAAATAGTAATTAAATCTGTCATTATTTCACTAGCTATGATTATCTAAAAAAAAAACAAGCAAAAGAAAAAATCTCCACTTTCTTAAAAATGATTTACTAAGATTATGTTGACTATACTCTAAAGTAATTATGGTCTTCAGAAAGTAATTAGAGTCTTCAGAAAATAATTTTTTCTTAGAAGTAATTTTTATATTATGGTCTTCAGAAAGTACTTAGAGTCTTTAGAAAGTAATAAGGGTTTTCAGAAAGTAATTATGGTCTTCAGAAAGTAATTATGGTCTTCAGAAAGTAATTGTGAACTTCAGAAAGTAATTAGGGTCTTCAGAAAGTAATTAGAGTCTTCAGAAAGTAATTAGGGTTTTCAGAAAGTAATTAGGTCTCCAGAAAGTAATTATGGTCCTCAGAAAGTAATTATGCCCTTCCGAAAGTAATTAGGGTCTTCAGAAAGTAACCAGGGCCTTCAGAAAGTAATTATGGTCTTCAGAAAGTAATTAGGGCCTTCAGAAAATAATTAGGTCTTCAGAAAGTAATTAGTGCCTTCAGAAGTAATTAGCCATAACTACATGTCATTAGCGATATAATAGGTTAGGAATTATACGTTAGTTCAATTAAATGTGATTCTATAAAATTAATTAACCTAGTTTTAACTGCATCTCACCATGACTTTTTGACAAGTAATAAAAGTTCATAAAATTCTTTCAAGCGTAATTAGTTATTATCTTTGAATCTCTGCAGATTCATCATAAACTCAGATTGTTATATATGAATCTCCCACGAATCATTTGCACATAGTCAGTCACTCTTCTTTGCGTCAATATTGAAATTTACCGGTAGGAGTTTAATTAGCAAAAGCATTTCAGATCAAAGAGCACGTTATTCGTCAAAGGTTGGGGAGCCCACCTGATTAGCTGTCAGAGTTTGTTTTCATCATACATTCATCATGATTATCATCATCATTATCATCATCATCATTATTATCTTCATCTTCATCATCATCATCATCTTCGTCATCATCATCATCATCATCATCATCATCTTCACTATCTTCATTTTCATCATCATCATCTTCATTATCAGCATCATTTTCACCATCTTAATTTTCGTTATCATCATCATCGTCATCATTATCATTATCATTATCATGATCATCATCATCATCAACATCTCCAACTCTTATGGTGACACTGTCACCAATCTTCACAGGGTCTACGTCTTCCTCCAACTCCTATGGTGACAATATTACTAATTCCCGGGGGAGGGGGCAGGGTAGCGCAGTCAGTGCACCTCATGCGGTGCACTGTAGGCATTACTTAAGATTCTTTGCAGCGTCCCTTCGGGCCCTAGCTGCAACCCCTTTCATTGCTTTTGCTCTACCTCCATTCATATTACCTTTCTTCCATCCCACTTTCTGCCTTCTCCTAACAGGTGTTTCAGAGTGCAACTGCGAGGTTTTCCTCCTGCACCTTTACCTACTCTCAATTTTCCTTACAGCGCTGAATGACCTCGTAGGTCCCAGCGTTTGGCCGGTGGTCTAGATTTTATATTCCAGTCCTTTCCATACTAGTCTGATGTATAGTGCTACTATGGCATACAGTTTCAGTCTGTTTGATTTCCAAATCTTATTCAGCCTGCCCTCTTATAGTTATTCGCCAGATTCCAGCTAAAAACACATTCCAGGTGTTTAATGGCCAGAACGCGTCATTTAGGCCGTAGCACGTTTACGTGCAAAAATGGGCGCCGTGTTTATTACCAGCCCCGGGGATGTAAACATGAAATAACGTAGTAAATAATAACCGCAACAGTAAATACCATAAACATAACGTCTTACATTGTTTTGGATGTTACGGCCTAAACGACCAGGACCGAAATGAAATTGCATTGGATAGCATTATTCCTAAATGCTTGAAAGCTTCACATTGTTCTGGTTTCCTCAAGTGTTGTCTCTCAAATTTAAATCTTCTCTCTCATCTCAAACCACTTATTTTATTGCAGGAAGGTAAAACCAAGCAAAGGTGAAAGAATTCCCTACAGCACCTACTTTCTGAGAATTACTTCGTCAAGGCTCATTAACAGCTTAACTGCATATACCCTTTATATTTACATATTTAACAGTGCAAGACCCTCCATAATACTGGTCTGTGGACGCTGTGATGCATTCTTGTAATAAATAAATAAAGAAAAAAAACATCAGAAATCGATTCCTAAATTCCGTATACTGCTGTAACTAATATTGGCATTACTAAGTTCTCAGACCAGTTTAAAAGAGGAGATACATGTTTAACGTTTGCTCTCTACAACAACAACCACCTCTATTATTCAACCTGTTTAGAAACGTTAAAAGATATAAATATTAAAATTCGATTGCTACCACTGATACCACTCTTCCGATATCTTCCATATACACATCACTCGCATTCCATGACTCGGGTTTCACAATTTCTTAGATACAATCTTACTGCCCATATCATATTACTGGCTGGTCCTCGTCATTTCTCCTCACAATACTTGATATAATTAGTTATTTCTGTGATGTAGACGCCTTATAAATCAGACCCAAAGCGACGACCACCTCGGGGCTCATTCAATCACTCACGGCGAGTAATAAGAATGGCGAGAAAGAGAGAGAGGGAGGGAGTAATGTGGCCAGAGATCATTACTTCTTTGACAGCGCTTCTGGTGCAGCAGTGTTGCCAGATGGGTATTTTTCCTCAAGGGTTAAGTTGCCACTTAGGCATTTCTCCAAAACTCCTGGGTTTATTCTATTGCATCCGTTCGGATTTAAAGTAACAATGACGACTCAATACGGAAGATGGGAATTACTTGGAATAATGGGGAAGCAGGTGTTGGCCAGCATGAGAATTATGGAGGATAAGAATAGGGAATTGGCCGTGATTGAAAAGCTTCGAAATTGCCGTTTTCCACGAAGCTATTGCTTGTGTGTGTGTGTGTGTGTGTGTGTATGTTGTGACTTTGTAGTGTACATCACGCAGGTGAAAATAAGGCAGACCTCTGCAGGTGTCTGGGAAATGATAGATTATATGATAGATTTATCTATCAATTCTAAGAGTCGCTATTTCAGATTTATACAGCAGTTTATACACCAACTCATGAATCTGTTTTATACTCTACGAAATATGCTCGATATTAGTCACTGAGAAAATTTAACGAGAGATAAAGCAAAACGTTAGAATTTTTTTTAAGGAAGGGAATAAAACGAAATTGCCAGCAGTACCTTGTGAAATGAGGGCAAAACATTATTAGATGCTTTTATGATGAAAGGTTTCCATATTTCAAAACCTGACAATATCTTTTCAGTTTAATCATGTACGAAATGCAATAAATATTACCTATTCTATCAACCAGAATATAACTGCAGACCGCGGTCATTTCCGTAAAAGCCAAAAAAAATTTTCTGTTAAACATTCAGACGTTAATAATAATAATAATAATAATAATAATAATAATAATAATAATAATAACGTTAATAATAATAATAATTGAAAAATAATTAATAATAATAATAATAATAATAATAATAATAATAATAATAATAATAATAATAATAATAATAATAATAATAATAATAATAATAATAATTATAGCAGTTGAAAACCTGAGATACGTATTAATAATAATAATAATAATAATAATAATAATAATAATAATAATAATAATAATAATAATAATAATAATAATAGCTACAGCAACTGAAAAACCTGAGATGCGTAATAATAATAATAATAATAATAATAATAATAATAATAATAATAATAATAATAATAATAATAATAATAATAAGTCACAGCAACTGAAAAACCTGAGAGATACGTACCTATCGAGGCAACTCATAGTCAGGGCAAGTCCTGTTTTTTGAGGGATGGGAAGAGTGTTACAAACTCCCTTTATTTTTTTGAGTTTACGGGAAATGATGCAATAGTCGTGTTTAGGTCTTAACTACGATGCACACAACGCCTGGTTAATTTGGGTCTTATTTCCAGGGTTTTTTGGGGGAACGGCAACAACAACAGCAGCAGCTGGCGCCATCTGACGTGCGAAAAGGTGGCTGTCTTACTTTCAGTCTTATTTGGGGTTTGATGGAGGGGGATGGGTAAACAGAGAGAGAGAGAGAGAGAGAGAGAGAGAGAGAGAGAGAGAGAGAGAGAGAGGAGGGAAATCATTCATGTATTTGAGGTGGTAATATATTTAAGAGAGAGAGAGAGAGAATTCGTTCATGATTGTATTTGTCTTAATACATATGTATATATATATATGTATATGTATATATATATATATAGATACATACATACATACATACATACATACATACATACATACATAAATATATATGTATATAAAACTGGAGAGAGAGAGAGAGAGAGAGAGAGAGAGAGAGAGAGAGAGGAAATCACACGGATCAGTCATGATTGCATTTGAGGTAATATATTCAACTGGAGAGAGAGAGAGAGAGAGAGAGAGAGAGAGAGAGAGAGAGAGAGAGAGAGAGAGAGAGAGAGAGAGAGAATCACACAGATCATTCATGAATGGATTTGAGGTAATATATTTAACTTGAGAGAGAGAGAGAGAGAGAGAGAGAGAGAGAGAGAAAATCCCTCCCTGGACTGTAGAAAACTTTCAGAAAAGCTCTAACTTTGGACAGTATGGGTGACGGGAGGTGAAAGGGAAGCCTCTGTAAAATATAACAAAACATTTAAGATCACAAACACAGGAGTAAGTTTCATGAGCAAAAAGAAACTTATACATAGTTTTATAGTAAGCAAAAATTTGCCCTCACGTCGTGACTCATTTGAGCTAGGATCTAGTTTGTCTTAAAAAGACTGATATGTTTATACAGATGACGAGAACAAACAACGATAGGAAAAGCAACAAAGGTAAAACGGTATAAAAAGGGTATGAAAATAAAAAAGGAATACACAGATACACAGAAATCCGAGGAAATTTAAATTTCTTTCAACACATACTAATGGTAATTAAGGTGGTTTTTAGGTTAAGATCATAAAAAAGTATGTTTGAAGAATGTAAGGGTGGCAGAGTTGAAATCAGATATGGCTAGCATAAATGTTCTTGTTAAAATCAGAATTAACTAGCAAAAATTTTCATGTTAGAATCAGAATTAGCTAGCAAAAATATTCTTTATAAAGTCGTAATTAACTAGCAAAATTGTTTTTGTTAAAATTAGAATTAACTAGCCACGGTTATTCTTGTTAATATCTGATTAGCTAGCAAAAATATTCTGGTTAGAATCAGTTAAAATCAGACTTAGCTAGCAAAAATGTTCTTGTTAAAATCAGAATCAGCTAGCACAAATATTCTTGCTAGAATAAGAATTAGCTTGCAACAAGATCTTGTTAAATTCAGAAGTAGCCAGCAAAAACGTTTTTGTTAAAAT
>NC_089763.1:24795994-24798494 GCF_040412425.1 Macrobrachium rosenbergii | reverse complement strand
TGAAGAGGAGGAGATTGTCACTGAACCGAATCATCTACTAGGATAACTGATTTCCACAGAGAACAGGACTCCTGTCAGGTGAAATAGAAATTCTCGGATTCCCCAGTCCCCTGGGTCCCACCCAGGGGGTTAGGGGCGAGAGAAATTAGGCAATAAGGGTTGGAAAACACAGTACTGAGCCGAATCACCTACGAAGATAACTGATTTCCACAGAGAATAGGAGGCTTGTCGAGTGAAGTAAAAATTATTAAATTCACCAGTTCCCCGGGTCCCACCCTAGGGGTTTGGGGGATGGGAGAGAACTTGGGCAGTGAAGAGGAGGAGATTGTGATTGAGCCGAATCACCCACGCGGATAACTGATTTCCACAGAGAACAGGACTTCTGTCGGGTGAAACAGAAACTCCCGAATTCTCCAACCTGTTTTTCCTAGCTGAACTGACCTAAAATGATAAAATTATTTTTTTTTTTTTCGTTTTTGTCTTCATGAGGAATATACATAATAAATCTCTGCACCTATTCTCATTTCTGGAATGGGACCGTCAGAACTCTTTTGAATTCTACAATTTCTCCTCGACGGTTATTTTGCATTTATGTGCAAATAAATCAGATGGTTGTCAATACGGAGGGAGGCTAATGTTCGTCTTGTAAATGGTAGCCGTTATTCACGGGGTCTCACAGTTCGACCGTGAATATACTGACTATTTTGGAGAAAGTAACATGAATATTCAGGCACCACTACTACTACTGCTTCTAATATAATAATAATAATAATAATAATAATAATAATAATAATAATAATAATAATAATAATAATAATAATAATAATAATAATAATAATAATAATACTATCGCTGTAAAATAAAAGGATAACAGTGATGATGCAGGTAACCCGCGTGTCATATGAAAAATAATAACCGCAGCACACCGAAGGAAGTGGAATGAAATATATATATATATATATATATATATATATATATATTATATATATATTATAATATATATAATATATATATGTGTATATATATGTATATATATAAATATATATATATATATATATATGTATATATATATATATATATATATATTCACAAATATGCATATTTATGTATATACGTTTGTACATACATACATACTGTATATATGTATATATGTATATCATATCATATTTTATCCTTTTACTTCCTGGCTTGATGGTTAATGAGATTTTAGAACTTTAAAGTGCCTTCAACGTAGAAGGCAGTTTTATATTACACACACACACACACACACATATATGTATATATATATTTATATATATATATATACACACATATATGTATATATATATATATATATATATATATATATGTTATCCCATAAATTTCTTTTCAAACTTTTATTAATTTAATTTTTTTTTATTTTGCAAATGACTTTGTTACGAATGTATGAAAGGAAAGCGAGACCTTTTTTTTTTCTTGCCTTCAACAGCGAACAAAATCCAGCCACTTTACACTAACAAACGGAAGCCCTCTTCGGCAAGTCAGTTCTTTGTCTGAGGCAACGACGTCCCGGGACGAAACCACCGCTGCCTTTTAGTTTCGGGAGTGAACTTTATTTGAGGTGAAGTTTGCTGCCACAGTAAGCACAGTGCATGCAAAAGTTAGCAGATGGATAGAGAAGACATGTGGGTATATATGTAAAGTAAATATATATATATATATATATATTATATATATATCTATATATATATATATATATATCAGTATATATATATATATAAATATTTATATATGCAATATATATAAATATTTATATATATTTATATAAATGTATATATGATTTATATAAAATATATGATTATGAATATATATGTATATGTGTATATGTGTGTATGAATGTATGTATATATATTCATATATATATGCATATATATTATATTCACATATATACGTACACATATATTTGTATTTGCATATTATATTTCATTCATACCTGAACTTATTAAAAACTCTGAAATAATAACAATAATAACGATGGCATGCGAATTCTGTAACAAAAAAACTGAAAGGTTTTTGTGAGATATTTCCCGTTTCACCAATAATATAATATTGTTAATAATTGTCTGAAAAAGTGAGAGGAATCTGGTAAAATTCCTTTAAGCTGTTTCAGACACTCCTTAGAAGGAAGGGAACACACACACACAAAGAGAGAGAGAGAGAGAGAGAGAGAGAGAGAGAGAGAGAGAGAGAGAGAGAGAGAGAGCTCTATTCTGTATTGTTGTGTTGACTGAATATGTTACACTCAGATATTACCGCAGGTGCCTTGAAAGGTTTGGAACTAGATACCTAGAGAGAGAGAGAGAGAGAGAGAGAGATTCTGTGTCACTGCGCAGACTGAGCTTGTTATATTCAAATATTCCAGAAGGTGCCTTGAAAGGGCTGGAAGAGAGAGAGAGAGAGAGAGAGAGAGAGAGAGAGAGAGAGAGAGAGTGCTTGTTATATTTTTTTAGGTTATATTTTG
>NC_089763.1:24783494-24788494 GCF_040412425.1 Macrobrachium rosenbergii | reverse complement strand
AAAAAGAAATAAATAAAAAAAAATACTCGTTGCAACATGAGTCTTGGAGTGGCAAAACAAATCCACAGTTACGTGTGGATACTAATATGTTTAGAGTTAAATTTCTACAGAGAGCTTTCGGGAATCTGTTCGATTCCCTCTTTTCAACAGATGTATTTGGAAATAGGGCAGCGTTTTTCGTTTTTTCTGGTTTTTTAAGGGTTTTTCCCTTGAATTTTTAGGTTTTTCTTTGTTTTTAAGGCATTTTAGTTTTGTTTTTTCTTGTCTTTTTGGGTTTTTTGTTTTTTCCTGGTTTTTAAGATTTTTTGTTTTTGTTTTTTTCTTGGTCTTTTTGGTTGATTCTTGGTTTTTCTTGATTTTCAAGGTTTTTTTGGTTTTTCATGGTTTTAATGTTTTTTCTTGGTTTTCTTGTTTTTTCTTGGTTTTTAAGGCATTTTTTCCTGGTTTTAAGGGTTTTTTTGTTTTTGTTTTTCCTTGGCTGTAAGTTTTTTGTTGTTCTTGTTTTTTCTTGTTGTTTTTGGTTTTTGTAGGTTTTTCTGATTTTCAAGGTTTTTGGTAGTTCTTGGTTTTAGGGTTTTTTCCTTGGTTTTCCATCTCATTCCCAGACAAAAGATTTGTGAACGTCACTTAACAAAGGCAGTGAGCCAGGCGTGGCGTCGCTGTTGATAACAGGAGGCGTGGCGTTAATGTAATGTGTAGCGTTTCCACGGTAACGATCTAGGTAAACGGCCCTCTTGAAGTGTAATTTGTGAACTTCCAAAAAACTGGGAAAGTTTTACAGGACTGCAATTACATCACACATTGCAATTACTCTTTCTCAGACCATGGTAATTGTAATTACTCTTTCTCTGACCATGGCAATTACCCTTTGAAAACATCGCCGCTGAAATACTCGAAGCTGCGTGGAAATTACAGAACGTTGAGTTTAAATACGACGAGATGGCGACAGAGAGAGAGAGAGAGAGAGAGAGAGAGAGAGAGAGAGAGAGAGAGAGAGAGAGAGAGAGAGAGCAAGCAATGTTTTCCCCTTCTTTGCGATCATGACTCGAGCTCGTCTTAAGCCTTATCTTTCCTTATGGCTATTATCTCATGCGATGTCTTGTTAAATAGCCCGTAATAAAAGAGAGTGAGACTTAATTCTTATGGAAGAGATGGATCTGGTGAAGTTTGGATAAAGAGTTGCTGAGGTCGTTGACTCAAAATGAAGGGAAATTTGTCCAGATTGCTGTCTTAAAATGATTGTACGATGTTAAATCATTTGCACACTTATTTTATATTTTGAGAGCGTAGTCTAGCTATATGCACCCAGTAGCCAAAACAATTATGTATATGTATATGTATATATGTTTATATATATGTATGTATTCATATATATATATATATATATATATATATATATATATATATATATATATATATATTTCTTTGTCTTGAATGATCGTATGATGTTAAGTCATTTGTACATTTATTTTATATTTTGAGAGCGTAGTCTAGCTATATGCACCCAATAGCCAAAGCAATTATGTATATATATTATGTATATGTATATATATATATATATATATATATATATATATATATATATATATATATATATATATATATATAAACACACACACATACATACATACATACATACATACATACATCAGCTCATTGCCTGCTTGCATGTACATACATCATTACATACACATCAATCTACTTACTGTACGGCCAAGAATGCATTCAGCATTCATGCACGCATGCGAGAGCATATATTATATTACCTTAGCGTATGGACGTTATCCAGCGTCCCGGGATTTCTGTGGTTCATGTAGTGTGCGATGTTCAGGAACTCGTACAGATTGAACAGGTTGTTCATCGGGGGAAAGATCAACGTGCGGATGTTCTTGCCTTTCGTGGTGACGAAATGCGACGTTCTGATGTGGTCCAGCAGTTTCTGGGGAGGAGGTATGCATTATTATTATTATTATTATTATTATTATTATTATTATTATTATTATTATTATTATTATTATTATTACGAGCTTGATGACGTGCACTCCGCTGCGCTGGAACCCCGGGGCTGCACGCCATGTCTCCCCTACTCTCCTGATTCCCTACTTAACCCACCCTCACCCGGGGAGGACAAACAGGTTTGCAGAAGGAAGGTGGATGTGTCATGCATCCCCTACCCTTCTGATCCCCTACCTACCCCGCCCCCACCCGGGGCGGACAAACAGGCTTGCAGAAGGAAGGTGGATGTGTCAAGTCTCCCCTACCCTTCCGATCCCCTACCTACCCTGCCCCCACCTTGGGCGGACAAACAGGTTTCCAGAAGGAAGGGGGATGTGTCATGTCTCCCCTACCCTTCTGATCCCCTACCTTCCCTACCCTCACCTTGGGCGGACAAACAGGTTTGCAGGAGGAGGGTGGATGTATCATGTCTGCCCTACCCTTCCGATTCCCTACCTACCCCGCCACCACCAGGGCGGCAAAACAGAAAGATCCACTTGGATTTTATTATTATAGATTATTAGTACTGAGAACGTGAGCCCTATTCGTGTGAAACAAGCCTAAAGGGGACATTGCCTTGAAATTCAATTATTATTATTATTATTATTATTATTATTGTTATTATTATTATTATTATGTCCCGATCAGGATTCGAACCTGTCCCTTTTCTAGGGGAGTTCCGTATGATGGTATGATGATGCACTAATCTTATATAATTCCCCTTGGGTGTAAGTTGCTCCGATGGTAAAGTGAATTGTGGCTTAATGTTCGACAAGATACTAAAGTATTGAGCAGATTAGTGACAAAGCTATCATATTTATGCATGTTTATTTACAGTATTTATATATATATATATATATATATATATATATATATATATATATATATACATACACACACATACATATTTTATATAATATACATATACATATATATATATATGTATATATATATATATATATAATAAATCATTTCTCACAAAACCTCGATATCCTCTACAATTTAAAACCATTTGTGCAATAACTCTATCTAAATCTTATGCTTCCCCTTCAGCCTCTCGATTAAAACTCAAAAACTCTAAAAGAAAAAAATAATAATAAAAATCACATCTCCGACCAGATGTTGAGGCCTAAGTCTAATGGGGCGGTAAAACCTCTCCCTTGGAGGCAAACATCTTCGTCAGAGGAGCCTTTGTGTGTTTTTGTTTCCTGAGGGGGAAATGCAAGGTTGGCACTGGGAAATGAAGGAATATAATTGAGAAATGAAGTTTTGTGATTGGGAAATGTGGAGATGTAACCAGGACATGCAGGGTTGACTGGGAAATGAAGGAATATTATTGGGAAATGAACTGTATGTGGAAATGTGGAATGTAACTGGGAAATGCAGAAATGTAACTGGGAAATGTAGAAATATAATTGGGAAATGCAGTATGTAACTGGGAAATGCAGAAATGTAACTGGGAAATGCAGAAATGTAACTAGGAAATGTAGAATAGTAACTGAGAAATGCAGTATTGTAACTGGGAAAGATAGGTACATAGCTGGGAAATGCAGAATTGTAATTGGGAATGTAGAAATATAACAGGGAAATGCAGGATTGCAATTGGTAAATGTAGGAAAATGACTGGAAAGGCAGAATCGTAATTAGAAATTGCATAAATATGCCTGGGAAATGCGAATTTGTCCCTGGGAAATGTAGAA
The DNA here is from genome assembly GCF_040412425.1 of Macrobrachium rosenbergii. Lineage (NCBI taxonomy): Eukaryota > Metazoa > Arthropoda > Malacostraca > Decapoda > Palaemonidae > Macrobrachium > Macrobrachium rosenbergii. The sequence goes on along the minus strand of NC_089763.1, from coordinate 24,784,799 downwards.
ATATAATTGGGAATTGCAGAATTGTTACTGGGAAATGTAGAAATATAATTGGGAAATGCAGTAATACATGTGGAAATGTAGAAATGTAACTTGGAAATGCAGGAGAATAAGTGGAAATGCAGAAATGTAACTGGGAATGCAGCATTATAACTGGAAATGCAGCAGAATAAGTGGAAATGCAGAAATGTAACTGGAAATGCAGTAATATAACTGGAAATGAAGAAATGTAACTGGGAAATGATGCAGAAATATAACTGGAAATGGAGAAATGTAACTAGGAAATGCAGAAATATAACTGGGAAATACAAAAATGCAACTGGGAAGTGTAGAATATAACTAGAAAATGCAAAATTATAACTAGGAAATGCAGCAATATAACTAGCAAAAGCAAAAATTAACTGGGAATACAGAATATTACTGGGAAATGCAGAATACCAACTGAAAAATGCATAAATACAACTGGGAAATGCATAAATATCACTGGGAAATGCATAAATATCACTGGGAAATGCAGAATAGTAACTGAAAATGTAGAAATACAACTAGGAAATGTTAGTCTGCAACCGAGAAATGCAGAATTGCAACTATCCGATACAGAACCGCGCAAAATAAATACAGACAGAACGATAGATTTCCCGCATGGCTGCATTAAAACAAGGTATTTTTCTGACCTAAAATAACAAGGTTCACTTTACCTGCCACCCGGAACAAATATTGAACTTTCTTTTGGTCAACAGCTCGTCGTGCAGGACGAACGTGTACCAGACTCGTGGGAAAGAAAACGCTTCGTACCATCTTCTGCAGACCTGGAAGGCAGGGAGAATTGTCTTTTTGCAATTTTATCTTTCTCGTCACCGATTTCAAGAATAATTCTTCAAAAATATTTTGGATAGCGTTTATGTTACGTTGGTCATCGATATGAAGAGAATTCACTAAAACTAATTGTGGATAGTTTTGGTGTTATAAAGTACACAGTCAAAGCATGGCACTGGCAAGTTTGAGAACTTTGCCAGTTTCACGCAGATACCGGAATTTAATCAATGTTATTGGTGTGGAAGACTGAATAATGCAGACAGCAGAAAAATCTCTCTCTCTCTCTCTCTCTCTCTCTCTCTCTCTCTCTCTCTAATCTTTTTTTTTATACATACTTTTTATATATATATATACATATATATATATATATATATATATATATATATATATATGTATATATAATATATATATACACACACACACACACACACACACATATATATATATGTATATATATTTATTATACATATATACACACGTGTGTGTGTGTGA
>NC_089763.1:24775994-24778494 GCF_040412425.1 Macrobrachium rosenbergii | reverse complement strand
TGGGACGCTTTAAGCTTGATAAGTTGTTGTTTTACTTCATAACAGGGAAATGAGACTGACTGGATTTAGCGCTGTTTATTGTTGGCCAAATTAAACTGGCCTTATGCCAGCACGGGCTCTTGCTTAATGAGAAGAGCAAAGGGACTTGACTTGTTTGGTAGATTAAGCTGGTCTTATGGCAGCACGGGCTCTTGCTTAATAAGAGCGAAGGGACTGACTTGTTTGGTAGATTAGGCTGGCCATATGCCAGCACGGGCTCTTGCTTAATGAGAAGAGCAAAAGGACTTGACTTGTTTGGTAGATTAAGCTGGCCATATGCCAGCACGGGCTCTTGCTTAATGAGAAGAGCGAAGGGACTTGACTTGTTGGTGATTGCTGGCCTTATGCCAGCACGGGCTCTTGCTTAATGAGAAGAGCGAAGGGACTGACTTGTTTGCTAGATTAGGCTGGCCTTATGCCAGCACGGGCTCTTGCGTAATTAGACGAGTGAAGGGACTGTCTGGATTTATCGTTGTTTATTGTTTGCTGGATCAGGCTGGCCTTATGCCAGCACGGGCTCTTGCTCCTCTGAGCAGTGCTGATACCTGAATTCATGTAAGGATAATCATGATTTTTGATGATGGTGTTAAAATCACGCCCTTTTTTTTTTCTTTAAATTGGAATGTTACCAAATATTTTTTTCCTTATTTTTGATGCTAAAGAATTGCAAGTGAAATTCACGGATTTTTTACTTGTATACATAGATTTATTTATTTATTTACTCATTTATTTATGTATTATTATTTATTTTTAGTGAGAGTAAAACCACTCCTTGTTTTAAATTGGAAAGTTGCCAAATGTTTTTGTTTCTTTGCATCGCATGCTGAAGAATTACAAGTCAGATTCATTATTTTAAATTAATTACCTTATTTATTTGTTTATTTATTTATTTGGTATTTTTTCTCAATGTAGGGTGTGTAGGTATTTATGTACAACCATCGTAGTGCAGTCACTATAACCACGTGTGGTCTGTAGTGACACGTAACCTTTAGTCACGGCTGTGCGCCACTGCGATACAACATAACCTCATCAACAGTCCGTTTTGCAAATTAATATTTTCACAGTTTTTTGCGAGAATAAAGAAAAAATAAAAAGAATACCCAACTGTGCCCATATCCTTCATGTTGTCATTGATGAAGTAATCTAAAAAAAGAAGAAAAACGATAATGAATACGAACTCAGTTATTATTATTAATATTATTATTATTATTGAATTTATTATTTATTATTGATTATTATGTTAGTCAGTAATGATATTATTGGAAAAAGGACAGTAATATTGGAAGCCTTTATTATTATTCAATCAGAAATTGGATTGAGGTAACAAATCGTTGGTCATCCTCTGACGGTGCTGCAGTTCGAAGAAACGATTCTTAGGGGAGGTCATGAATGATATAGGGCGTCAGGAACCCCGGCCCGATGCCCCTGAACGCAGATAAATCTAAAGAAGACGAACGCGCCTCAAAACATCAATCAAGAATACGTCAGCCCTGTTGATATACATTTTTAAGCAATATTTTGTACCGTGGTATACCGGTATGCCCTGTCCGAGGACTGTTCCTACATGGATTTCCAAAAGGATTTCTACGCCCAAGAGGGGGCTATTTTAATCATGCCAACCGTCCATAACCAGAGGTAGCAAGAAAAGACATAATCACGAACATCGAAGTATTACCGACCACTCGCCGCTCTTACGCCTCTTGGAAGCATATGGGAAGGAGAAACCAACACTCAACATTTGCAAGAAACCTTTCTCCTCCCACGGCAGCCAGGAGACATATCTCTATAGCGTACGAGCAACCAAAATTATCCGAGGATCGAAATTTTCTCATTATACAACGCCGCTCGCACGCAAGACGAAAAAAAACAGAATTATTATTGCCCCGGGCAGCCAATTATTCAGCACCGATTATTATTATTATTCAGACCTCCTGCAACCACGTCCAGAGGATGACTAACGAGCTGGCAAACACGGTTTGTACCCAGACGAACGCTGATTGAATATTATGCACAAAAGACTTCTCCGCACCGTCCTTTCCAACATGTTCAGTTACTGATAACATCGCTGAGCCAAGATAAAACATAATCCTTTTTAATAAGACCTGTTTAAAAGAGGGTCTACCATTAAAATATTTATTGTGTTATGCTTGGACCGTAATATTTTATTTTTGTACCCATGCATAACTGTGGATTGTTTTCCGTTTCAAGTGACTTTTAATTTTATTAACTATTATTATTATTATTATATCGTTTGTAAGCATACTTACTCCGTTCACTTTAATATATAATATAATATTTCACCATTAAAAAGATTTATTCCTGGACCCATAAATTATTCACAAACAAGTTATGTGACTTTAATTTTATTATTTATTATTATTATTATTATGATTATTATTATTATGCAATAAAACTCCACAATTATATAGTAAACTGTATTACTATATTACTATATAGGCCT
>NC_089763.1:24765994-24770994 GCF_040412425.1 Macrobrachium rosenbergii | reverse complement strand
TTCAGAATCCTAAATCCTCGGCAGATTATTCTGACAAAGTGAAGAGGAGAGACACGTGGCACGAATAATATACTGTGTATATATCTCAAATCCGCGTATGACTCAATCTTAATTAAGCGGCCGAGACATTTCCGTTTGTTAAACTGCCCACAGAGGTTGACAGCCCGGGAGCGCTTTCCCTAATTGGTTTGTAATTACTCTCTAGCTGCGGGCGAGTAATTAAGGTTTGTATGTGTAGATGTATGTATATATATGTAGGTATTTGTGTGTGTAATATACTTATGAATTTAAATATGTATATATATTTATATATAAATATAATATATATATATACACAATACATGCATACATATATATATATATATATACATACAATACATGCATACATACATACATGAATATACGTATATATATACACACAATACATGCATACATACACATATAAATATACGTACATATATATACGTATATAATGCATGCATGCATACATATATTAACATACATATACATATATATATACACACGTACATATACAGTACACACACATGTATATATATATATATATATATATATATATACAGTATATATAAGTATGTATGTATATTATGTACAGTATGTATATTGAATCGTGGTAGGAAACTTTTACAGCATTAATTACCTCATAAAGGTAGGCTCCTCAGTGGTTAAAGTTTCTCCACACCAGTGACAGCCCAGAATAAGATTTGTGCATGTGTCGTACACACATGCAAAAGGTTTTGACATTCACCTGTATCTCGTACACAGTCTAGCTGCCTGGATATTGCCACACTTTTCTTGTCTCTCCCCTCTTCCCCTCCTTTCATCGATTCTCATTTGTTCCCCTGTTTGCAAAAGTGTACCTCATCCTTGAACCACGTCACAGGAGCAGACCCAGCTATGAAACACGCTGATCTGTGCATAATATTAGCTTTCTTTCCGAATCTTTTTACACTCCCTGGTGCCTCTTTTCGCGGAAGTTTTGCTTTTTATCTTCCCTCCTTCCAACGTTTCTAATTCACTCACTTTTTATTGTTTTTTGCAAAAGTTTACTCAATGAAACCGTCATGAAAGATATTGATCATCTTTTCACAAATATTAGCTTTCATACAACCTGCTTTTATTCCCGAATCTTTTTCCACTCTCCTGTACCTTTTTTTTTTTTTTATATATTTCACCTACTCAGTGACTAGTCTCGTCTCTCATGAGACCACACTCCATGACATTTGTGCAGAAATATTTTCACGAGTTAACCGTTCCATTCTTTCATGAATTCCATAGATCACATTTGTCCCATCCTTTAAAACTACTCATTGCATTGAGACTCAAATACGTATAAAAATCCATAAGTTTTAGTTTTCCCCCAACCATTTTAACACTGATTGACCCGAGTTGTTCACTTATATTGTAAAACTTCCTTCTCTTGAAAAGAATTTCCAACTCTTCCACTTGATCTCTGTTGTTTCCCTTCTTTATCCCAAATCAGAATTCTTATCACCTACAAACGTCATCTATTCTTGACTTATTTTCTTATTCCAAAACGTAATGTCCTTTCTTTGACTTCTGGCGTCAGTCCGTCGATAAATTATAGACATTACACGCTTGGCGATGCATGATACACCCTTGCGTCAGTCCATTTTTCATACCCAACAGTCACTCTCTGCCTTTGCATAGTCTGACACAACCTCCGCTTATGTCATTGCCTGTATTAATTCTGTCAAGAACTATATTCTGCTTATGTATGTATGTATGTATGTATGTATGTATGTATGTATGTATGTATGTATGTATGCGTATATATACATATGTTAACATATGTATGTATGCATGTATAATATATATATATAATATATAACATATATATATATATATATATATATATATATATATTTATATAAATATGTGTATATATATTAATATATATATAAATATATATATATATATAATATATATATAAATATATATATATATATATATATATATATATATATATATATATATATATATATATATATATATATATATATATATATATATATATTATATACATACACACACACACACACACACATGTGTCTCTCCATATGCATGCTTAAAAGATAACACTGTTAATAACAGACAGACTGACACACGTGACCACCACATGAACATGTACAACCCCGCGCGACAAATCCGTCAAAACAAAACGTAATTTTTAACATAGAACGACTTCCCCCAAATAAAGCAAATTCGCCACATTTAACGACAGAGACGACTAGTCTAATTATAAAGGTGACCCTAACTCACTTTCATTCAAAATGAAGCTTTGACATTTCGAAAATAAATGAATTCAAGAGTAGAAAAAAATAGTTTTTTTTTTCGGTCGTCGAAGCCAAAGTCACCTACCTAAAGGTTGGCACTCCTCCAGGGGAACGAACGATCCCGGCAGAGTCTGGCCAGGGCTTTCGCCTTGAACCTGTGGATTCTCTCTCTCTCTCTCTCTCTCTCTCTCTCTCTCTCTCTCTCTCTCTTGGCTTGTTTTGCGCTTTTGTTTTGTTTTTCGTTGAGTGTTGTACGCAGCGTAGCGCTGGCGTGTGTGCGTATGTTGACACATGTGCACTGTTACATACATACACACACATATATATATATATATATATACATATATATATGTGTGTAATGATAATATGTGTATTTTATATATATATTAGAGAGAGAGAAAGAGAGAGAGAGAGAGAGAGGAGAGAGAAGGCATTGCCTGTATATATATATATATATATACATATATATATAAATACATATATATATATATATATATATATATATATATAAAATGTACTGTATGTATATATTGAAGCGACGTGTACAGTTTATATTTGTGAGCGGCGTCTGGTTCCAACACGAGCCCAATTTTACTGACGAAACCAGCTGTCCCGAGAGACCCAGTTTATTCTGCGTCGAAATTAATAGCCCTTCACCCAGGGCCTATAATTACTCCCGTATTTCATAGGCCTTTTGCCCAAGCTTTTCCACCTAGTTTTTTTTTCTGGAATTACAACGCAGTTATTTTTAAAGAAGATTATGAAATATCTTTTTTTAGAAGTGTGTGAAATATCTATTTTTTCACCTTTTTTTTTAATCTCGGATTTCTTAGAATGTTAGCACTCCACCATAGGCCTGTAATTATTACCCATATTTCATAGGCCTTTTTCTTAAGCTTTTTCACAAGTTTTTGTTGAAATTGCAACACATTTTTTTAATAGACGTTTGTGAAATATCTATTTTTTCAGTTTTAGTTTTATGTAAAAGAAAACTATTGAGAGTCCGTCCTCAGTTTTTCTGTCCACCCTCAGATCTTAAAAACTACTGAGGCTAGAGGACTGCAAATTGGTATGTTAATCATCCACCCTCCAATAATCAAACATACCAAATTACAGCCCTCTAGCCCCAATAGTTTTGATTTTTTTTTACCTCGGATTTCTTAGAATTTCATTATGGTTTAGGATGCACATTCCTTTCCAATTAAGGATACTCTCTAGGTTTAGATTTCATGGCAGCGAAGGATGCCCTTTGGACATAGGATGTAAGGAAAGCTTATTGGCTACGGGATTTTCCCAAGGGTAGGAAACACTTCTCATTTTTTATCCTACGATTTCTTAGAATTTCATTAGGCTCTCAGGTTGCTTATTTCTTTGCAAATAGGGAGACCCTTTGGATATAGGATTTCGGGAAAGCCTTTTGGCTACGGGATTTTCCCAAGCGTAGGAAACGCTTACATTGGCAATACTTCGTGAGCTCAGGTGATATCTCTCATAGCTTGCTCTTAACCTTTTCGTAAACTTAAGACAGTTTCCGAAGCTTTTTATCCTGATGCTTCCTACGCTAAGGGAATACTTAACCGAGAGCTTTCTCTTCTATTCTCGCCTAACTTAGAATCTACTTGAGAACAAAAGAAACTTCCTTTATAAGTCCTATAAATTCCATTTCTGTAAGCACACCATTTCAACATTGCGCAATATGGGATCAGCTTTTGAAATATTATCAACAAAAATAATCCTAAACCTTTCTAACGAAAATGTCCTTCACGACCTGTTGCCTTTCCATATATTGCTCGTATCTCATTTGGCAGCATACGCCAAACCACAGCAAACTGTCAATATGCCCGTGAAAAACAAATGGATAGGATTGAATATAGAATTTAGGCCAAAGGCCAAGCACCGGGACCTATGAGGTCATTCAGCGCCGAAACGGAAATTGACCGCAAGAAGGTTTGAAAGGTGTAACAGGAGGAAAACCTCGCAGTTGCACTGAATCAATTGTCAGGAGAGGGTTGAAGAAAGTAAGATGGAAGAAAGAGAATATGAAAGGAGGTACAGTAAAAGGAACGAAAGGGATTGCAGCTAAGGGCCTAAGGAAGGCATGCTGCAAAGAACCTTAAGTAATGCCTACAGTGCACCGCATGAGATGCACTGACGGCACTTGCCCCCTACGGGGGAACAAATGAATAGATTCACCAAATGCAGAAATATCCGCAGGAGAGCCGGTTATTCGAGAAAGTTGACCGAGGTCCGTTGCCAAGCAGAATGATCTAGACAACTGAAAATGTAACGACTATCGTGGTCTTTGTGCGTTGCAAGGGCCAAGGGTGGCCTAGGTTGACTCGGTTCCGTGGAGGACGAAATTAAAACCCCGTAAAAATCACTTTTAATTTGGCAAGTCCTCTGTGGTGATGAATGTAGCATATTTAACGTGCCTTTTCACAGGGATTACTGAATTAAAACACTCGTGTTGCAATCAAGACCTTTTTTGGGTAGTTCATCTGTTATGAAATATGTAACATTTAACGTACCTTTCCACATGGAATACTAAAATAAAACACTCGTCTTGTAATGAAGGCGTTTTTGGCAGTTCCTCTGTAATGATGAATATAATATTTAATGTACCTTTCCACGTGGAATACTAAATTAAAACACTCGTCTTGCAATAAAGACTATTTTTGGGGAGTT
>NC_089763.1:24755994-24760994 GCF_040412425.1 Macrobrachium rosenbergii | reverse complement strand
GAAGCGCTACGAAATAAATCCCTTCATTACGTAATTTTTAGTATATGAAGAGGGATTTATAAGCCACCATTACAAAGTAAATCACCCCCCCCTCTCTTCCAGTTTACACTATATCCTGATATATCTGTACTAATCCAGAGGATTAATTAATCTCCCATATTCTTAAGAAAGCTCCGAAATAAATCCCCACGTTTACATACTTTTAGTATTTCTTGATCTATATTATACAGAGTTATTGAATAAATCTCTCCCACCTCTGTCAGTCTGCGTTAAATCCTAATTTTTCTTTTTCAATGGGATTTATTATTGCAACAATCCTCGAAGCTCAAGGAGAGCCCCCCCCCTTCCTTCTGCGTCAGATGTCTTCTTGACACCCGTCAGGCAACCTCTTCCCACATTCCGGTACTGGGAGTCGGTAAAATCTATTGTTTCCCTCCCCTTTCTCATGTAGCTAAGCTTAAGAATTCTTTTTCCGCTTCCGTTTTCCCCGATTCGTGAATGAAATCTTCCTTCGCGATTGAGTTAATTGCATCTTAATCTCATCTACTTCTCGTTCCCGGATTGGCATTGTGCTGCCCATCCCGACGGACTCCTTGTTTAAATTAATGAAGTAGTATATATTTTGTAAAAATTTACTGGTATTGAATAATTGTCTTGAGAATGTACCCTTATTATTGGCTATTTGGTTTAAAGGGAATGAGGTGTCTTGTGTGGACCTCTGGACCATTCACTCCAGCCGAGGCGTTTCTTATGTATTTATATCAGGTTTTTCCCATAGGGGGTAGTGCCTTCAGTGCACCTCATGCGGCGCGCTGTAGGCATTACTTAAAGTATCTTTGCAGCGTCCCTTCGGCCCCTGGCTGCGATCCCTTTCATTCCTTTTACTATACCTCCGTTCATATTCTCTTTCTTCCATCTTACTTTCCACCCTCTCCTAAGAATTCCCCGTAAGGGGTTAGTGCCGTCAGTGCGCCTCATCCGGTGCGCTGTAGGCATTACTTTAAAGTCTTTGCAGCGTCCCTTTGGCCCCCAGCTGCGACCTCTTTCATTCCTTTTACTGTACCTCCGTTAGTATTCATTTTCTTCTATCTTATTTTCCACCTTGTCATAAGAATTGTTTCGTATTGCAACTGCAAAAGGTTTCCTCCTGTTACACCTTTCAAACCTTTTAACTGTCAGTTTCGTTTTCAGCGCTGAATGGCCTCGCAGGTCCCAGCGCTTGGCCTTTGGCCTAAGTTCTATATTCTGTTCTGTTCCATATATCAGGTTTTAGTGTGAATTATTGTGCTGAGTGAAATTTCTTTACTCAAATACCATTTTATCCCAAACACTTAAAGAATAAATGGAAATGAGTTCTGACGTCTGCTAAATGACCTGCATAAATATTCGGGATAGTCATTGATTTACAAAGATCATTGAGGAGAACAATCTAATTTCATTGTTTTACAAAGCTCATTGAGGCGAACAATCTATTGTCATTGATTTACAAAGATCATTGAGGCCTACAATCTAATGTCATTGATATACAAAGATTGAGGCGAACAATCTGATTTCAGTATTCAGTCAAGGCCAAAGTAAATCAGGAAAATGGAAGGTAAGGAGTGATGGAAATGATATTTAAATAAAAAAACAAAACGAAAGGACTGATAGCAATTATATTCAAATAAAAAAAGCAAAAAACAAAACCCGGCCAATCGAAATAAAGGAACAGCAGGGAGAGAGAGCAAACGACGGAACAAAAATAGATTGTAACGTAGACAGCAAATGCGGCTGTCGGCGTCCTTATCAAATCTATGGCCTTGCTAATATTACTCAACAGCTGCGGCCCTGCCTTTCCCCCCTTGCATATCAAAACGAGCATTATCAAACAACACGTATTCCCCCCATGAAGGTCTATTTATGGACCATGGCAACAGTTAAACCCATCCGAATTTCAGTTGCACAACTCTCTCTCTCTCTCTCTCTCTCTCTCTCTCTCTCTCTCTCTCTCTCTCTCTCTCTCTCTCTCTCTCTCTCTCATCCATCTTCTTCAGTGTCCTTTTCTTTCGTAACAAAAGCGAATCGTCCCCGACAGAGGAACAGGGCGGACGAGGGATCATTAGCCTTACCGTCGTCATCATCTGTGATCCTGAGGACGAGAGACATAGTGTGTGTATTTATATATATATATTCCTTTATCGCCTTGACCACTGTACCTTTGCCACCACCACCACCACCACTTGCCACCACAACCTGCTGCTGGTGCAGCCGCTACACTGGCGCGGGGACACGTGCCAAAACCTCTTGGTTGATCAGCTGGTGGTGCCCTGCTGTGCCCCGGGGCTGGCTGTGCCGAGACCGCACCGGGTGGGCATCATCCTCCTCCCAGCGGCGTGTGATCCCGGCCGGGTATGTGATGCCAAGTTGTGATTATTTCCTGTGGAAGGAGTTGGCAACTCGGGCACAACAAAGAGGCCTCCCACGGGTATCAGGGACGGGTAGACCACGTGCGAGGGGCACGGACGTGCCTCTGCATGATTAGGATACAACGGCCAAACCGAAATGACTACGAACGTGGCTGTCCAGAAGAAAGAGACCGTTCCGCGACAGGGCCGACTTAATTTACAATCTTTGAGGAGCCAATAACAGCATATTTTTATTTTTATCTCGTTGTATAATTTATTTTCATCAGTGAGTCTGGGCTAGATGTTGGGCATTTGTATAATTTATTTAGATGATTAGAAACTAAGTCATCTTTATCCTACCCTATTATCAAAACAGTTTAATGTATGATTTCAGTTCTTCATTTACTTTAATTTTTAAAACTATAACTCATCCTTTACTTGTCATCAAATTTCAGTTCTTTTGCTCATTTTACGTCCTCACGGTTAGACACGCAGAACAACAGTGTAAAGTCCCGTAGGGGGTTAGTGCCGTCAGTGCATCTCACGCGGTGCACTGTAGGCATTCCTTAAGGATCTTTGTAGCGTGCCTCCGGCCCCTAGCTGCAACCCCTTTCGTTCCTTTTCTGTACCTCCGTTCGTATCCTCTTTCTTCCATCTTACTTTCCACCTTCTTCTAACAATTATTTCATAGTGCAACTGCGAGGTTTTCCTCCTGTTACACCTTTCAAACCTTTACTATCAATTTTCCTTTCAGCGCCAAATGACCTCACAGGTCCCAGTGCTTGGCGTCAGGCTTAAATCTCATATTCCAACAGTGTCAAGCTGTTGACCCTTTCTGACCTGGTATGAGGAAGATGTGGCGTCGTATCTGCCACATCGACACGGTATCCCAACTTAGGTCAAGGTTTCATGAATCAAATCTTGGGAAAGTGGCAACGTCTAAAACGTACTACGTGTTCGTAGTCACTTTGGTTGGATGAGGGGAAGAGGAATAGGGAAGATGCCCTACAGCTTGGGTATCTATGCCTCATCGGCCTTGGCAATACCCGTAGTGACTTCTGTTTGTGAATGTGACACGGAATTGTACACTTTGTTCTGTCACGTGTCATTGGATCTTCATGAAACACAAAGAGAGGAATTATGCAAGCACAGCTTCATTCCATGTACAACAGCCGTTTGTTAGTATTATTATCATTTTTATTTATTATATTTATTTATTTGTTAATTTATCTGTTTTTCTAATAACTAATCTCCTTTTTCTGTAATTCCTTTTACCTTCTGTTATTTGAACGAACACCATATTCTTTGGAAGTTTGTGAATTTCAAGTCAGTGGCCCCTGTGGTGGGCTTGTTCCGTATGAATAGGCGTCATCTTCTGAATAATAATAATAATAATAATAATAATAATAATAATAATAATAATAATAATAATAATAATAATAATAATAAACACCATATTCTTTGGAAGCTTGAGTGTCCAGTCAAAGGCCCTTGTGGTGGCTTATTCCATTTGAATAGGGTTCATCTTCTGAATAATAATAATAATAATAATAATAATAATAATAATAATAATAATAATAATAATATTTTGATTATTATTTGCAACGTGCATCTGTCGGAAAAATATGACACGTTAATTTTTTTGAGGTTCGTAAATCTTTGAATGATTATTATCGACCGAACCGCTGACGATTTTTTCCAACTTTCTCTTTATCCCTTATCCTTTGCAATTGCAGACTTCTACGATCATGCATCTGGTAACATTGCAACTATCCTTTGTGTCAACTTATCCCCCCCCCCACCCCCTTCCGCCCTCTTGCAGCAGTCGCAAGTTGGCGGCTCTGCAAATTGGAATTGAAATCCTCGGCGAAAGATGTAATTTTGTGAACCAAGGGAACACAATCACTCCAGACGAAAGTGGAGGAGTTTTCGTAATTCCTTTTGTTATCCCAGGAACCCCGGCGAGTTCACATGGAGTCTGGGAGAGCCGTCTCGTTCTGAACGGGAGTTTTATATGATAAACTGAACAGCCCCAGGGCTGGGTGTCGCTCAGTGCTGCCAACCGTGAAATAAAACTGAGAGAATTGCGCAGTTGGTAGCGATGGTTATGTACAACAACAATGCCCTGATATTTTTTTGTGGGGGGTTTGAGATAGGACTATTTTACGACGCGTAAGAACAGCAGAAATATATTGTATTTTTTTCAGCGCACGGGGCATTGCAAGACTGTTTCGCATATAATTATTTCTTTATAGCAGGATTCCTTGATGTGATATAAAATATTTTACCCGACAAAGCAATATGACCAAAATGCGATTCCTTATCGGGAACGGTCTGTTAAATAAATAGAAAATAAACAGCTGATATGTGACTTGCAAGTTTGTACATTGTGGTTATATAGGAGGCGAGGCATACAGCCACATCCCTGAGATTTACTGAACTGAAGACTATATAATTTATATATAGATATATATATATTGTGTGTGTATATATAGTTATTATATATATATATATATATATATATAATGTATGTATGTATGTAATGTATATATACACAATAATAATTATATATATATATATATATATATATATATATATATATATATATATATATAT
>NC_089763.1:24748494-24753494 GCF_040412425.1 Macrobrachium rosenbergii | reverse complement strand
AATGGGCGGCCAGGTGGTTGGAGGATGAATGGTTGCTTACAGGTAGAGGATATATATATACACATATATACACACACACATATTATATGTAATACATATACATAATATATAATATGGATATATAAATTATATATATATATATATATATATATATATATATATATATATATATATATATATATATATTGTTATATATCAGTGGTTCTCATCCATCCAATGTGCAAGTAGTACAAACATATGATAAGTGTGCAATAATGTTCAGGACTTGCACTGGCTGTCATGTCTCATATAATTCCCTTGGGGTACAGGTACCCCAGTGTTAGAACCACTGATATATATATATATATATATATATATATATATATATATATATATATATATATATATATATATATATATATATATAGTATATTTATGAATATATTTACCTGACTCAATCCCTCTTTGGCGTTGGACGAGCGCTACTTAATATCACTTCGTATTGATAAACACAGACTAACGCCATCGTCGCTCCCTGGCCTCTCCGTTTGCGATATTGTGAATGGAAGTCGACTCAGGCGAGTAATTATGCTTTTGTGCCGAGTTTCAGTTCGTAGGACTCACGGGCGCCTTTGATTTTGCATGCTGATTGGACGTTTATTGAATTTTGATATGTATATATTTATTTATATATATATATTATATGTATGTATATATGTGTGTATGTATTTATATATATATATATATATATGCATATATCTATATATAATTATATATATATATATAGGCTATATATATATATATATATCCTCTATATATATATACGATATATATATATATATATATATATCACTATATATTATATAAATATATATATAAACGCCATCTCAGCAGCAGCTTGGCCTAGAGGTCTGTGGCGCGAGTTCAAAACCCACAATGACTGATCAGAGAGGCAGACATTATGCTTCCGTGTAGACATTTCATTATATATGTAATCAACGGATAGGTTTGATTTTCAAAAGCAAATGGATGTTGGCAGACCAAATTGAACACAAAACAAAGCCACTACAACACCTTCAAAAACATAACAAACATCTCACATATCGAACTATGTATGCACAATCGTGCTGGGAAGAGCGTTGGGTATATATGATACATGAAACATATATATCCAATGATGTCAGGCAGGGCAGCCGATCGAGATATAGTCTCCCAAAGCCAAATCAAAAGTCCTTCAAAAGAAGGCATCATTAACTACCCCATACAAAAATGGGAATAAAAGCACGTTAAAGAAAGAAAGAAAAAAAATATATATATATATATAGATATGATATTAGATAGGTAGATAGATAGATAGATAGATAGATATATATCCCCAGAATTTAGGAAAAAAGAAAAAATTCCTTTCCTCGCTTGACTCACTATTACTAAAGATAATTATAATATTTAATAATCTTACATATTTTTTCTGCTTCCTCTGAAAACCCATATGTATATGAATCATGCAGTCTACAAACAGTACTCTCTTATAAAGTGATTAATCTCTAAGAAAAGGAGGTTTCCTCTAAATTTGAGAAACATTTCATAATAATAAAATTATTATAAAGGTACACGTCTTTGGCGAATTACTGATCTTGTTTTGTTAGGAAAAACACGAATCTCTTGCCCTTTGTATATAATAACTCTTATGAAAAGTGATTTACTCTAGATTTGAGGGGCATGTCTTTGAATTACTGATCTTTTCGTATTAAAAAAAGACACGAATCTCTCGCCCATAATATCTGATGAAGAGCCAGAAGGAAATAAGTCAACTCGGCCTCTCAGTTTGCAATGCCACCAACCCTCCCCAGCGCACACCAAAAGGCTTCGCAGTCCCGCTCGCTCCAAGTGCAAATAGCACTCTGAAGTGTGAGCCGCTTTGATCTATCTTTTATATACCGTCCATCTGCAGCGTGTAGCATTCTCTGCTTACTTTAGCACTTCCAGCAGTCTCAAGCACTTCTTGAATCATTCAGTCAGTCAGTCTCTTTTCAAAGGACGGGTCTTCCGTCACTTCACAGGTCTGAAGCCCTTGAATGTGCATTCGTTTGGGGGGTCCAAAAACTTGCTTTGGACACGAATGTCAGTCAACTTGTTTTTATTGCATGAAAGACTGCAGACTGGAGAAACCATAATCCAGTTTATTATTATTATTATTATTATTATTATTATTATTATTATTATTATTATTATTATTATTATTATTCTGTATTATTATTATTATTCTTTCTGTATTTTCCTTCATTCTCTTACTTCCTAATTAACACCTTAATATTCTTTGGAATTTGAATTACAAGTCAGTGGCCCCTGTGGGCTTGTTCCATATGAATAGGGTTCATATTTGAATAATAATAATAATAATAATAATAATAATAATAATAATAATTAATAATAATAATTATTATTATTATTATTATTATTATTATTATTATTATTATTATTATTATTATTATTATTATTATTCAGAAGTTAAACAACTATTCGTGTGGAACAAGCTTGCAAGGGTCATTGACTTGAAATTCAAGCTTACAAAGAAAATTATTATGGTGTTCATTTGAAAGAAGTTACAGAAGATAACACGAAATATAGAAAGAAGAGATCAGTTATTAGGAAAGAAAAAAGATGAATAAATAAGCAGAGCAAATTAAAAAAATAAAGCATAATGAGACGATTTGGTATCCGCGAGAGCAAATCCTGAAATTTGCGAGAATTCCGACAAGCAATCCTGACACGAGGAAGAAATGGAACAAGTAAAATGATGCACCGAAGTTTCTTCGGAGCAATCGAGTTTTCTGTGACAGCGTATAATGGTATGTGAACCTTTCAGCCACGGCCCATGAAACTCTCAGCTAGCCGTGGTGGCCTTGTTGTTCCGCTGCCAGACACACGATTATGGCTAACTTTAACCTTAAATAAAACAAAGACTACTGAGGCTAGAGGGCTGCAATTTGGTATGTTTGATGACTGGAGGGTGGGTAATCAACATACCAATTTGCAGCCCTCTAGCCTCAGTAGTTTTTAAGATCTGAGGGCGGACGGACAGATAAAGCCCTCACAATGTTTCTTTACAGAAAACTAAAGGCGAAGATTTTTTTATCCTTCCCCAAACCATTTCAGTATCAGTAAACGATTCTTGTGAAACTTTTTTTTTTTTTTTTTTTTTTTTGCCCTTCCGTTCTCATATCCGAGACTTTTTAAAGGAACGCAGCCAGTCTTCGACAGAACGGCGGAACTTTTCTCATTATGTTACTTTTGAAATTGCTGGTTTACCCACCTTGATCTATGTTCATACAAAGTTGTATTCCTTAACACATAAATAAACAAGGGCATACGTTAAATAACAAACATGGACACACATCTATATATATATATATATATATATATATATATATATATATATATATATATATATATATATATATAGTTTATATATAGTTTATATATAATATGTACATATATGTATATTAAATGTATACAATGTGAAATATATGTATAAATGTATATATATATATATATATATATATATATATATATATATATATATATATATATATATATATATATATATATATATATATATATATTGATAGATAGATAAATAAATATATTTCGGTGCACATGGAAGTTTACTTTTGATTCGCAGTTAAATCATTGCCTGCTCGTTTATGTGTATATTTTGTAAAAGGTATCGTCTGTTGGTTCCCTTCCACCTAACCCCTGAGGCGCAAGGCAATAGAGGGAAGAGTGATGACAGAAAATTAAATCAGTGAATATTGCAACAGAGAGCTCTCGATATCATCACGATATCCAGCGGATTCTTGGAGGCAGTTCAGATAGGATATTGACCACTTACGTCATTCCTGAAGCTCTCGAATCTGTGCGTTTATTATTGGCGAGAGAGAGAGAGAGAGAGAGAGAGAGAGAGAGGAGAGAGAGAGAGAGAGAGAGAGAGAGAGAGAGAGTGTTAAACCACCCAAGATATCGCAAGGTATCGCAGAAGGTCATCGCTGAGTGACTCTCTCATCAAATCAGTCTAAAGATTTCCTCATTTTAGTTTTCTGTGAAAGAGAACTATTGAGGTGGCTTTTTCTGTCCGCCCTCAGATCTTAAAAACTACTGAGGCTAGAGGGCTGCAAATTGGTACGTTGATCATCCACCCTCCAATCATCAAACGTACCAAATTGCAGCCCTCTAACCTTAGTAGTTTTTATTTATTTAAGGTTAAAGTCAACCATTATCGAGTGTCTGTCACCGCTATAGGTGCCAGCAATACATGCCACCATCAGGCCGTGGCTGAAAGTTTCATGGGCTGCGGCTGAGTTTCATGAACCGTGGCTGAGAGTTTCATACAGCATTATACAGTGTACAGAAAACTGGATTTTTTTTTTTAACATTCGAAGGATCATTGTGACCATTGGTTGAACTCACTCGAAAGGTTTTATCACCCTCCACTTTGGGTTATTCACAAAAATTTGCTTTTTATTCTCTTGCAGGAGTCTTTTTTATCATAATGACTGAAAGAGAGCTGTTAACATTTCTCTCTCTCTCTCTCTCTCTCTCTCTCTCTCTCTCTCTCTCTCTCTCTCTCTCTCTCTCTCTCTCCTCATTTCTAATGTCAGTCAAGTGGCTTTGATTAATAACTGACTGATTATTCCTTTATTCACGTAGGAAATAAAATACTTGCAGATTTATAGCAGGAGTCTTTGTTTGATTAACAATTGATAACTGACTGATTATTCCTATATTCACATCAGAAGTAAATTATATACAGATTTATAATTGTTTCCTTAATTCACATCCGTGATTAGGATAAAAAAGGAAATTGAAAGTGATTTATATTTTATTTTTATTTACGTGATTTTTCTTGTTAGGGGGGAGTGGATTAGTATTTCTGCTTTTTTCTGCTTATTTTTGTGGATAAACAGGTTGGTAAGAATGTATACACACACATGTATAGTATTTTATATACATATATATATATA
>NC_089763.1:24730994-24745994 GCF_040412425.1 Macrobrachium rosenbergii | reverse complement strand
TCATTTCAATCGTGGCTTAAACCTGCTTTAGAGTAATATCCTCGATGCTACGTTTCTTATATTAATTGAAAGTTGTTGCTTCATCTTTCTCGATATGATATAAAAGCTTGTTAGTTTTCTGTAAAAGAAAACTATTGTGCCGGCTTTGTCTGTCCGTCCACACATTATTCTGTCCTTTTTTTCTGTCCGCCCTCAGATCTTAAAAACTACTGATTGCTAGAGGGCTGCAAATTGGTATGTTGATCATCCACCCTCCAGTTATCAAACATGCCAAATTGCAGCCCTCTAGCTTCAGTAGATTTTATTTTATTTAAGGTTGAAGTTAGCCATATTCGTGCTTCAGGCAACGACATAGGATAGGCCACCACCGGGCCGTGGTTAAAGTTTCATGGGCCGCGGTTCATACAGCATTATACCGAGACCACCGAAAGATAGATCTATTTTCGGTGGCCTTGATTATACGCTGTAGCGGCCGTACAGAATACTCGATTGCACTTCGGCGCATTTTTTACTTGTTTCTTGTTCTGAACAATTTCTGATTTTTCGGATTAGACCGCTTAGTACAAAAGTAAGTATAGAGAAAAATATTCAAGGTTCGTATCCATTAGGTGTAAGACGGAAATTTAACCCCTACATCACTTGTGTTATCAATCAGGAAGTTCCCATAAATAAACGCGCGATACGATCTAAATTGTCACGGCAATTTGTTACTAAAAAACCCCAGAATATAAGATATTATGAAAAAAAGATGTTATAACCAGTTATTCATAAATTTTGAAGGCTTTCGCTGGCCAGTTTTATCCATGTGTTTATCCGGATGGAACTTGAAAAAATGATGAAAACTCCACAGAGGACTGGAGGGTTAAACTGAATTTTCTTAACGAATAAATGAACAGGATTTAGATTTTCAAAGGGTTTGTTAAGGGAAAAGGAAAAATTTCTATGCACTGAAGCGATGTGAATAATCGAAAAACGTTTGATTCCTTTTCAGTAGTATTTTCTCTTTACTTGCTCATTTTTTTTTTTTCATTTTAGCCATATACCATATATACCCTCCCTCCAGCCCTGTTGTAAGGGAAGGATATACAGTGATTTCTATATATATATATATATATATATATATATATATATATATATATATATATATATATATATATATATATATATATATATATATATATATACACACATATATATTTATAGACATATTTATTTATAGATATATATATAGATATATATATACACTATATATATACACACTTACACATATACCTATACATATTCGTGTATAGATATAATACAATATATTTACAAAGAAGGAAGTGGTATTAAGATAATCAAAAGGTACATTGCCTATGTAATTCGGCGAATAGCCGATAGCATTACTTAACGCAAACTCCTTTACGGCTTTCATTAACTCCAATTCTCCAGAAAACCTTCTCTAATCCAATGCTCTCATTGCATTCAGCGCAAGAGCCGGGAAGATAATTCGCTGGTGTAATGAAAAAAGTTTATGATGATGATGATGATGATGATGATGATGATGATTCAGAAGATGAACCCTATTCTTGTGGAACAAGCCCACAGGGGCCATTGACTTAAAATTCAAGCTTCCAAAGAATGTATTATTATTATTATTATTATTATTATTATTATTATTATTATTATTATTATTATTATTCAGAAGATGAACCCTATTCATGTGAAAGAAGCCCAGAGGGACCATTGACTTGAAATTCAAGCTTCCAGTGAATTTTATTATTATTATTATTATTATTATTATTATTATTATTATTATTATTATTATTATTATTATTATTATTCAGAAGATGAACATTATTCGTATGGAACAAGCCCACCACAGGGCCTGTTTACTTGAAATTCAAGCTTCCAAAGAATATGATGGTGTTTATTTGAAAGGAGTAACAGAAGGTAATAGGAAATATAGAAAGAAGTGACCAGTTATTAAAAAACAAATTAACAAATTAATAAATAAACAGATAAATATGAAAGTAAATTACTAAAATGCAAGCAGAATTATCTTAGGTAATCGTGCGTGGCATCTTCGCCTGAACTTTTCTAGTGCCAATTAGTCAACATCCTCAATACGAAGACTGTTCCTCAGTCCAACGGTGCGAGGAATAAAGAAACCTCTGGGACTATTCTGAACTTTAGGTGAAGTCATCTCCGATATGAATTGCTCATCACTAGATAGAATATGCAGTTCAGACGTCGTTCTACTTATGTGATGATAATTAGAGCTGTCAATACTTGAAAAGGTCATCGGATGAATAGAAAAGGTCAGAGAAACGCGGATTTATTATTTCGATTAATTCTTGATTAAATCCATGAATAGTTCATTTCGTTCTTGGAATTTGGGAATCGACATAATTCTCTCTCTCTCTCTCTCTCTCTCTCTCTCTCTCTCTCTCTCTCTCTCTCTCTCTCTCTCTCTCTCTCTCTCTCTCTTTGTAGAATTCTATACATACTGCATTAGTCTAATTTTTATCATTTTCGGTAGTGTAGTAGTATAATCGTACAAGGCTGAACGCTACCTATGTGGAATATATTTTTTCTAACCTTTTTTTTTATTGGTTAATGGTACATTTATGACCACTAAGACGGTCTCCATTCTCCTTCCTCCTCATCGCTCCTCCCATACGTACACAAATTATTATATATATATATATATATATATATATATATATATATATATATATATATATATATAAAATATATATATATATATATATATATATATATATATATATATATATTATATATATATATATATATATATATATATATATATATATATAATTTAGATAGATAGATAGACAGAATCTATTTGTCACTGCTTACCAGAAGTCTTGTATGTAATTTTTAATAGCCACAATACCTCTTAATTTTATCCAATTCTTCACTTTATATATATGTATATATATATATATTATATATATATATATATATATATATATATGTATATATATATATTTATATATATGCCTCTTAATTTATATACTTTGTATATATATATATATATATATATATATATATATATATATATATATATATATATATATATATTGTGAAGAATTCGAGAAGTCTAGAGGGCATTGTAGTTATTAAAATTACATACAAGACATCTGGTGATATATATATATATATATATATATATATATATATATATATATATATATATATATATATATACCTTATATACACACATATATATACGTATGTATATACATACATACATACATACATACATCCATCCATCCATATACACACATATGTATATGCTTTCCAGAATTCTGCAGAATTCCACGACGTGAAAATATGAGAAAGCACATAAACGAACATTCTGTTTCACCATGGGCTCCTATCTCTACCCACCTCCCCGCATATCCTCGGGAGGAATAATTCGAAACCCCCTTTGCCTCATCCCATCCATATCAGTAGGGCTTCCTTTAATCATCTGAAAAAGATTCACATGGATGACGTTTTTTTGCACAGTTGGGCTCAGATTGTAAAGAGAGACGAGGCGAATTTTTCGGTGTTCTCAATGCCCAGGAATCTCTCCCCTCCACCCCAAAAAAATTCCTAGTAGACCAGTCTCTCACGATTTTAGATTTTACTTAGAGAAATACACGAAGGAAGAAAAATACCCGTAGGTTTCGAAATTAAGGCTTTCAGTAGAGAACGTACGAATTGATAAATTTGTCTTTTCATTTCATAATAATGCTTTGATAATTCAGTTGTAGTTGGAGATATGAAAATATTCTAAGGGTAAGTTACGAATTCATGAATTTAAGTTTTTTTTTCACAAAAAGTTAAGTATACCTTAGTTTTACCAGACCACTGAACTGATTAACAGCTCTCCTAGGGCTGGCAAGGTATTTAATAAGTGAGTAGAAGCGAGTGCTGATAACAATTTGTACACCCATACAAAAAACTTAAGATAAGGTTATAGAGAAAGCCTAAAATATCCTTTTTCATAAATAAACTAGAGGATAAGAACTGTAAACTCCATGGCCATTACAACAACGTAAGAAGTAACTCATTTAAGAATGAGACGCCAGAAAATAAAATTAAACAAGACCAATGGAACTGAATAAACGTTACCTGCATATGGAATATCTCTGAGAACTTACGGTAGGAATAATGATTTAGCTGTTCTTTGTCAGAACGATAATCGCAGAATGGACTGTGATAATCAAATAATTTTCAAAATATAAGAAACACAGAGTTGTTTAAGGGACAGTAACAGACACAGAGCCTACGGTGGCTAGGGGTACAAATCCTTCAGTAGCAGAGATAGGAAATGTGTAACAAAACAGCAATGAATTTTAATAATTTTTAGTTTTCTGTAAAAGAAAACTATTGTGACTGTTTTGTCTGTCCGTCCGCACTTTTTTCTGTATGCACTTTTTTATGTCCGCACATTTTTTGTCCGCCATCAGATCTTAAAAACTACTGAGGCTAGAAGACTGCAAATTGGTATGTTGATCATCTACCCTCCAATCATCAAACATAGCAAATTGCAGCCCTCTAGGCTCGGTAGTTTTTATTTTATTTAAGGTGAAAGTTAGCCATGATCGTACTTCTTGCACCGCCATAGGTACCAGCAACACAGGCCACCCCCGGACTGTGGCTGTACAGAAAACTCGATTGCCGGCGCAATTTTTACTTGTTCAAAGTTTAAATTCATTTTTTTCTTAGCTTTTAGTATAGGAATGTGCAGGCGATACTGGAAACGCTTTCGTCACAGAAGAAAATAATAAGAGTAAGTGAAACATGGCAACGCATTACCTTAGAGTTTTGTTATCGCCGTTTAATTCCATCCGCCTTCAGTTTCTTTTTAATATTGCTTCTTCTGTTACATCACTGTTAAATTTTTCGTAGCTTTAGAAATTAAATTTTATTGTGAGATCAGTATAAATTCTTGGAAAGGTTTGATGCCATCAATTTACCATTAATGAAATCTAATCACGTTAATTTCAAAATTTCCTAAAAGTAACGTACTGGTCATCTATTCACAAGAGTTTAGATGGTATACGATTATTGCCTGACCAAAGTAATGTAGTACATATCTAAATATTTTACATCCATGCCTGCAGGAATCTTATAAACAATAGATATTAACTGAGAAACATTTACACAGAAAACAGCATAATAATAAGGTGACATGACACAATACATAAACGATTTATTTCACGTAAACCCTTTAACATAAACTGAGATATAATGGCATTAATCACTTGATAGGCAGTCATAAAGAGAGATTTGTATCGATCGTCTTCAGATGTAGGTAAAATAACACCTACCATTGAATTTCTATCGAACAGGAGCCAGTGGTTTAACCGCAGAAATAAAAAAAATTATGATGATAGATGTCTTGAGAAGGGCCACATTTCCCCTGATAGGCAGTCATAAAGAGAGTTATATCAGCCGTCATCACATATAGGTAAAATAACGCCTATCCTTGAATTTCTGACAAAAAGAAGAATAGGTCAATCTTTCTACCTCAGAATTTGAAAAAGAATTAAAACAAAAAGAATTATGATCAGAGATGCCTTGAAGTGAGCTGCAGTTCCCGTAATCTGTGAACAACTCTTGGTGAGAGTAAAATAACAGAAACTCGGTGATTTAAGCGCCTTATTTCATAAAGAAGTTTTAGCAGTAAGTGGTGTTGCAAGGGAAGCCTTGCAGCCCACGTCATTGGCTTGTGATGCAAGGCAATTATTAGTAAGAGTCCTGAGTTGAGAGAACACATTATTTAGAAGTTCTAGTTCAGAAGCTCAAGCGGAGATGCAATGCATCTTGTCTCTTAATATTTTACTTGCATTTTTATTTATTTATTAATGTGTTAATTTGTTTGTTTTAATAATAACTGATCTCCTGTTTCTGTATTTCCCATTACCCTGTGTTACTTCTTTCGAATGAACACCATATTCGTTGTAAGCTTGAATTTCAAGTCAGTGGTCCCTGTGGTTGGCTTGTTCAATAATAATAGGGTTCATCTTTTGAATAATACTAATAATAATAATAATAATAATAATAATAATAATAATAATAATAATAATAATAATAATAATAATAATTGGCAATTCACCTCCTAGCTCTATCTGTCCATTCAAATATCTACTATCTAGCAGGCTTCGTTAAACCATCGCATTCGATAACGTCTCTATCCTTTTCACGATTCCCATAACCGCCCTTTTACGAGGCAATTCTGCGCTTTTCATTAAAACTTCAGCGCAATCTCTCTCTCTTTATTAACCGTAATCCCTTTATTTCCCCATAATGTTTCGGGACTACTGGATCGGGCAGTTGTGATATCAATCCAGTCGACGCCAGGAAAAAGATCAAAGGAAAAAGATCAGACTGTCGAAACCACAAATAAGATACTGAAAGAAGATGTGCTGGGAAGTTGAAACGAAACCGAACGTAATGAAAACTGGTGTAGATTTCCGAACGAGCCACCAGACAAGATTACTTTAATAACAGAGAGTGGATGAATGTAAGAGGAGATTGTAAATTACAATATATGGCACAGAGTCATGAGGGAGTCATTTTGATGATAGGGAGGCAGGAATATGAAATGAAACTGTTTGTGGCTGGCTGAGGAAATGAGAAGTTTACTGAAAACAAAAAGAGAGAGATTATTTGGAGTGGAATTGCGCAACAGAAAAAAAGTTCATGTACAGAAATATAGCAAGAACCTGAGAGAGAAGTGAAAAAAGGATAAAAATGAAAGGATAAGTATGATAAATTTTGGGAGAATACACTAAGACAGTCTGTTTATATCGTATTGTATGTATGTATGTATGTATGTATGTATGTATGTATGTATGTATGTATGTATGTATGTATGCAAAAAGGAATATCCAGGAAAAAGGGTCCCCCATACATTTTTGAATAATACAGTTGAATATAGTCTATGTCTGTATGATAGAGATGAATACAGTGTATGCATGTATGTATCCAGAATTTTCCTTAATGTATATGAATATCACTTGCGTTTTAGATAATGCAAAGTTTGATATAATAATAAACGAAGAAAGCCATTAATCAAATTCTACTCCTCCTCAACACAATTTTATTTGGACCAACATGTTCTTCCCAGAAAAATAAAAGTTGCAAATCCTGCAAAAGATCCAGATGTCACAGTGACGTCAGACCGTACCTTTGACGGGAACGGGTCACTCTAAAATTAGCTCCCAGGAATACCAACGTGATTTAATGAAATGACCCAATTGCCGTCGATGGTAAGATGAAAACTCCTGATGCGTAGGCTGCAGGCGGGTTTAGTGAGAATATTACATATTATAGATTTCATTTTGCCTGCATTTGAGATTAAATGAACCCCGTAGGTGGGGGAGGGGGGACGGTAGTGCCGTCAGTGCACCTCGTGCGGGGCACTATAGGCATTACTTAAGGTTCTTTGCAGCCTGCCTTCGGCCCCTAGCTGCAACCCCTTTCGTTCTTTTTACTGAATCTCCTTTCATATTCTCTTTCTTCTATCTTACTTTCCACTCTCACATAACAATTGAATCATAGTGCAACTGCGAGGTTTTCCCCCTGTTACACCTTTCAGACGTTTACTGTCAATTTCCGTTTAAGCGCTGAATGACCTCATTGGTCCCAGTGCTTGGCTTTTTGCCTAAATTCTATTTAGTCAGAAAATTACATATTATATATAGATTTCATTTTGCCTACATTTAAGATTAAACGAAATGACTAGAGGTGGGGGAAGAATGTCGACGTTAGGGGTGTGGAAATTGGAAAAAAGAGAAAGAATTTTGCATTTATTTCAAAATATAAGACTGACATTTAAAGCAAGAATATTCAATAGGTGAAAAAGACGAAGAAAAATGAAGTGCAGGGGAGGATGGAATTATCAAAAGACTATTGAGGGTGAAAGGGAATTTATGTAACAAAGATACAAGTAGATGCAAAAATGGCAAGAGACGAATAGGTGGAGAAATATTAACATAATTGACAATATATAACTATTTCATTACTAGTATTATTATTATTTATTAATAGTTATCCATAATTTCCTTTTAATCAGTTAGGATTATTTTATGAGCCATGGCACGCACACTTACACACACACACACACACACACACACACACACACACACACACACACACACACACACACACACACACACACACACACACATATGAATATATATGCATGTATGTTTGTATATATATATAAATATATATGCATGTATGTATATATATTTATATATATATATATATATATATATATATATATATATATATATATATATATATATATATATATATATATATATAGTTAAATGGATAAGAATTGAGACTGATCGAAAGGTACATAAAGGTAGAGAGAGAGAGAGAGAGAGAGAGAGAAATACAATTTCACTCGAGTGAATGCAGAAATAAAGGATTCCCAACGAAAGCTATTCGATCTGGTTCCACCAGCGCAATTCAGGAGAATTAATTTGTACTGCAGATTAGCCGTTCAAAATCCAGTAAGCTTAGTGAAAGGTCCCAGATGGGATATGGGCTTGTAGACGGAATGACCCTCTTTCTCTCGCCCTCGAATTTGTCCGCCAAAACCTCAGAGATAATTAGAATTAAATATATATATATATATATATATATATATATATATATATATATATATATATATATATATATATATATATAAGCCTATATATCAAAATTTAGTTTTATACAGGTTATAAAATTTATTTATATACAGCTTCTTTTTTGGGGCATGAAAAATTTCGTTTTATACAGCTCCATTTTTGGGGCATCAAAAATTTAGTTTTATACAGCTTCATTTTTGGGGCATCAAAAATTTAGTTTTATACAGCTTCATTTTTGGGGCATCAAAAATTACCTTTATTTCGTTTTTGAGACATCAAAATTTTTATACAGCTTCATTTTTGGGGCATCAAAAATTTAGTTTTATACAGCTTCATTTTGGGCCATCAAAATTTAATTTTATACAGCTTCGTTTTTGGGGCATTAGAAATTTTGTTTTATACAGTTTCATTTTTGGGGCCTCAAAGTTCAGTTTATACAGCATTTTTTGGGGCATCAAAAAATACAGCTTCAGCATCAAAAATTTATTTTTATACAGCTTCATTTTTGGGGCATCAAAAATTACCTTTTATACAGCTTCGTTTTTGAGGCATCAAAAATTTCATTTTATACAGCTTCGTTTTTGGGGCATCAAAAATTTAGTTTTATACAGCTTCATTTTTGGGGCATCAAAAATTACCTTTTATACAGCTTCGTTTTTGGGACATCAAAAATTTCGTTTTATACAGCTTCGTTTTTGGGACATCAAAAATTTAGCTTTATACTGCTTCATTTTTTGGACATCAAAAATTTAGTTTCGTACAGCTTCATTTTTGGGGCATCAAAAATTTAGCTTTATACAGCTTCATTTTTGGGCACCAAAAATTTAGTTTTATACAGCTTCGTTTTTGGGGCATCAAAAATTTAGTATCTACAGCTTCGTTTTTGAGGCATCAAAAATTTAGTTTTATACGCCTTCATTTTTGGGCATCAAAAATTTACTTTTATACAGCTTCGTTTTTAGGGCATCAGAAATTTAGTTTTATACAGCATCGCTTTTGGGGCCTCAAAATTTTAGTTTTATACAGCTTTATTTTTGAGGCATCAAAAATTTAGTTTTATACAGCCTCATTTTTGGGGCATCAAAAATTTAGTAATATAATTTTTTTTTCTTTTTTGCTTTTCAAACGTCAAATCTTTCATCTTAATTCCTGATTCATTTTTAACTAAAACATAAATGAAACAATGTGTTCTACAATTTATTGTGACTAAAGCGAGAATAAATGAAATAAGAAAAATATTTACAAAGCTACTCTTTTTTGTTCATCATTGATATTGCTTTTCAAACTCCTAGTCTTACAGCTTAATTCCTTATTCATGTTTAAATAAACTGAAATGAAACAGAATGCGTTCGACAATTTATTATGACTAAAGAGATAATAAATGAAATGCACAAACGGATGTTTATACAGCTACATTTTTTCGGTCTTTCATGATCTTTCATCATGATTCCGTATTCACTATTTAATAAAACGGAAATGAAACAGGGTGCGTTCAACCATTTGTTATGACTAAAGCGAGAATGAATTAGATTTACTAAAATTTATTCGACATCCCTTTTGAAACAGCCTCTGTCCGACCATTCATAATGACCCAACTGAGAATAGATGAAATTTACTGAAAATTATTCGAAATATCGTCCAGAAATTGATAGCGGAACAGAATAAAGGAACGGGAGAAAATACATTACTCAACATTTCGTTCAGATATTGATAACAGAATACGGAAAAGGAACAGGAAAAAATGAAGTATTCAACATTTCGTTCAGAAACTGATAGCAGAATAAAAATATAACAAGTAAAAAGCGCGCCGAAGTTTCTTCGGCGCAATCGTGTTTTCTGGGTAGTCGCTACAGCGTATAATCAGGCCACCGAAAATAGAGCTATCTTTCGGTGGTCTAGGTATAATGCTGTGTGAGCCGCGGCTCATGAAACTTTAACCACGGCCCGGTGGTGGCCAATCGTATATCGTTACCAGAAGCACGATTATAGCTAACTTAACCTTAAATAAAAGAAAAAACAATTTGAGGGCTAGAGGGCTGCAATTTGGTATGTTTTGATGATTGGAGGGTGGATGATCAATATACCAATTTGCAGCCCCAGCCTCAATAGTTTTTAAGATCTGAGAGCGGACAGAAAAAGTGCGGACAGAATAAAGTGCGGACGGAAAGACAAAGCCGGCACAATAGCTTTCTTTTACAGAAAACTAAAAAGAGAAAGAGCGGAGACGGATAGCAGAAAAACATAAATTATTCAACATTTCGTTCTGAAATGTGCTGCAGAATAAAATAAAAAAAAAAAAAAAGGGAGAAAAATGGGCACAGATAGCAGATATATGGGGTAGAGAGGTAGGTCCGGCTCTCTCTCTCTCTGACTCGCATAAAGCGTGAAAAATCAACAGCAAAAGTTCCCTTGGCCATAACGCGTATTGTCACACGAGTGTCTGGACATTTGTAGCGAAATGTCGACTCAGTGTTCGCGCTCCAAATTCCATTTATCCTTCACAAAAATCCACTGGATATGTTGATGCTACCGCTGGAAACGGTGAACTGTCCGGGGATCCCATAAATCTCTCTCTCTCTCTCTCTCTCTCTCTCTCTCTCTCTCTCTCTCTCTCTCTCTCATACACACACACACAGTATATCTATTTCCTCTCTCTCCCTCTGTCTCTCTCACAGTGTCTTCCCCCCCCCCTCTCTCTCTCTCTCTCTCTCTCTCTCTCTCTCTCTCTCTCTCTCTCTCTCTCATACACACACAGTATCCATTTCCGAAGACTCTTCCTCTGTCTCTCTGACAGTGTCTTCCCACCCTCCTCCTCTCTCTCTCTCTCTCTCTCTCTCTCTCTCTCTCTCTCTCTCTCTCTCTCTCTCTCTCTCAGTCACGTTCTCTTGCAGAGCAATATAATCTCTGACTTCACGATCAATTGAATTCGGTAAATTCGAGTTTGGTTAGTTTGGTTAGTTCATGGATAGGTGACCAACAATGAATATTCAAAATGAATAGAGTGAATACAAAATGAATACATTGAATGCAACATTGAATACAAAGCGAATACAAAATGTATACAGGATACAAAATGAATACAATGAATACAACAATAAATACAAAATCAATTCATTAAACACAAACTTAATAAATTGAATACAAAATTGATACAGTGAATACAACACTGAATACAAAATAAATACAAAATGCCACCAGGACCTCCCGAAGCCATCGCACAAACGGGCGACAGATCAGTAACTCGAGCGGCCGTCAGTCCGTCCTTAGGGAGGTCACAACGAGACTTGAGAGCCGGCAAAATTGGAGAGAGATTAATCGTATAGGTAAAATAGGAGAGAGAGAGAGTAATAGGATAGAGTAGTCGTGTAGGTGAAATAGGAAAGAAAGTAATCTTATAGGTGAAGTAAGAGCGAGCAATCATATAGGTAAAATAGGAGAGAGCAGTCATATAGGAAAATAGGAGAGAGAGAGTAATCGCATAGATAAAATAGGAGAGAGAGAGTAATCGTATAGGTGGAATAGGAGAGAGCAATCATATAGGTAAAACAGGAGAGAGAGCAATCATATGAGTAAAATAGGAGAGAGCAATCATTAAATAAAATAGGAGCGAGTAATCATATAGATAAAATAGGAGAGAGAGCAGTCATATAGGTAAAATAGGAGAGAGCAATCATATAGGTAAAATAGGAGAGAGAGAGTAATCATATAGATAAAATAGGAGAGAGAGTAATCATACAGGTAAAATAGGAGAGAGAGAGTAATCGTATAGATAAAACAGGAGCGAGAGTAATCGTATAGGTGAAATAGGAGAGAGCAATCTTATAAGTAAAATAGGAGAGAGCAATCATATAGGCAAAATAGGAGAGAGAGTAATCGTATAGATAAAATAGGAGCGAGAGTAATCATATAGGTGAAATAGGAGAGAGCAATCTTATAAGTAGAATAGGAGAGAGTAATCATCTGGATAAAATAGGATAGAGAGTAATCATATGGATAAAATAGGATAGAGAGTAATCATATGGATAAAATAGGATAGAGAGTAATCATATGGATAAAATAGGATAGAGAGTAATCATATGGATAAAATAGGAGAGAGTAATCATATGGATAAAATAGGATAGAGAGTAATCATATGGATAAAATAGGATAGAGAGTAATCATATGGATAAATAGATAGAGAGTAATCATATGGATAAAATAGGATAGAGAGTAATCATATGGATAAAATAGGAGAGAGTAATCATATGGATAAAATAGGATAGAGAGTAATCATATGGATAAAATAATAGAGAGTAATCATATGGATAAAATAGGATAGAGAGTAATCATATGGATAAAATAGGATAGAGTAATCATATGGATAAAATAGAGAGAGTAATCATGTATTAAATATATGGATAAAATAGGATAGAGAGTAATCATATGGATAAAATAGGATAGAGAGTAATCATATGGATAAAATAGATAGAGGGTAATCATATGGATAAATAGAGAGAGTAATCATATGGATAAGTAAATAGGATAGAGAGTAATCATATGGATAAAATAGGATAGAGAGTAATCATATGGATAAAATAGGGAGAGAGTAATCATATGATAAAATAGATAGAGAGTAATCATAAGGATAAAATAGGAGAGAGTAACTTATGGATAAAATAGATAGAGTAATCATAAGGATAAAATAGGAGAGAGTAATCGTATGGATAAAATAGGATAGAGAGTAATCATAGAGGTAAAATAGGAGGGAGCGTAATCGTATAGGTAAAATAGGAGGGAGAGAGTAATCGTATAGATAAAATAGGAGAGTATTCGAATAGGAGAGAGTATTCGTATGGGGAGAGAGAGAGAGAGAGAGAGAGAGAGAGAGAGAGAGTAATTGTATAAGTTCTGGTACGTCTCTTGGGGTCCCTTCTCCTCCCCAAAACACCTTTCACTAAGCTTATTGGATTTTGAAACTGCAGATCTGCAATACAAATTAATCCGGTGAAATTGCACCGCCGGTAGAGCCAAATCGAATAACTATCGAAGTGATGTTTTTTTGTTTTTTTTTTTGTTTTTTTTTTTTTACTCGTGCCGAGGTGTTGTTTCGTTCTCTGTCTGTTTATCTGCCTGTCTGTGTGTATGTCTGTGGTTATCTGTTTGTATTATCAGTCTTGACAGTTAGCTCGTCTCTTTGTCTGTTTAAATATATATATATATATATATATATATATATATATATATATATATATATAGATATATATATTTATATTATATATATATACATGAATGGGCCCAATGATATATAATATATATATAATATATATATATATATATATATATATAGGAAATATACAGTTCGCCAAATTAGAAAAAAGAAAACACAGGAATTTAATAAATATCTTAAGAAACGCCACTCCTTAACATAAAACATATAAATACATTTAAGTTTAGTTTTGGTTTTACAGATGTATTGTTTGAATAAACCCACTTTTATTTTACAATTTTAATTTCAATGCTCAAAAACACACTATCAAAAATACAATTAATGGCCACTACAAACACACGGGGGAAACATAGTCTGCTTTGTGTGTATGCATGTATGCGGGTGTGTATGCGTCAATAAACAAGAGAGGGAATTAATGGAGTAAAATTCAGGAAAAGGAGCACTCATTGTATCCCCGAAAGCAATAAAGCGGAAGATTAATCAAGATTATTTACGTTGTATGCCGCCTACAGGCATCGCTCATTTGTTGGGTTTGCGGCCTAATGGAAAACAAATTACATAAACGCGATTAGCCGTTTAGAGAAAAACACAACTAATTATGGAAACTCATTGTAAACCAGTCGTAGGGGCCCACCACTGGCTAAGAACAGGAATTCGTTAATGATTCTCATTATTAGCCAGTCCCCCCAAAAATAGGATTTGTTGGTTACTAAAGAATTTCATAACTAACCAATCCCCAAAATGTGCTGGTTGGTTAGTTAGTTTTGGAAGGATTTCATAACTAACCAATCCCCAAAATATGTTCGGTTAGTTGCGAGAGAATTTCATAACTAACCAATCGCCAAAATGTTCTTGGTTAGTTACGAGAGAATTTCATAACTAACCAATCCCCAAAATGTGCTTGGTTAGTTATGAAAGAATTTCATAACTAACCAATCCCCAAAATATGCTTGGTTAGTTACGAGAGAATTTCATAACTAACCAATCCCCAAAATATGCTTGGTTAGTTACGAGAGAATTTCATAATAACAATGCCAAAATATTCATGCTTGGTTAGTTACGAAAGAATTTTTATAACCAACCAATCCTCAAAATATGCTTATTAGTTACGAAAGGATTTCATAACTAACCAATCCCCAAAATATGCTT
>NC_089763.1:24715994-24725994 GCF_040412425.1 Macrobrachium rosenbergii | reverse complement strand
CAAGGCTACTAAATTGATGTACTGTACTTCAAGGTGGCCTAGGCTAGGTACAAATAGAAGGAAGAGATCACACTGGCTACTTCTTCTGGGCAAGGGGCCAGGATCACTCTTAGATGTTAGGGCACTGTGCCGAGAGGGCACTAGTGCCAGGATGAGCTTATAGTCAGCCAAACTACTGGGCTCCTCTTCCCGCCCCTTCTTCTTCCCTTCTTTTGGGTTTCCTCCAAGGCCTATCAGTAGCCTGGCCCAGCAGGTGATGAGCACCACTCGGGACTGGCCAGAAGGGCCTGCGGGCTTAAAGTCAGGCAACTGCAAAGCTGCGGAGGACTCCCACTCCGGCTGCTGGGCGACAACCAGAGCGAGCGTCTCGACTTCTGCGTCCGAGGATGCCAGTTCCTGGTCTTCCAAGGGAGAGGTACATTCGATCCTCCAGGGTTCATCCTGGAATTCAAATTTTGCAAAGAAAAGTCTTGCAAAAGAAGGTTCGGGTGCTAGAGGCTCTCCAGTCGCGATGATCAACTGCATGGGGAATCCTAAAATCTCCCGGAGGAGGATTCGCTCATGATTTAGACCAGCATAGAGGCCTTTTCCATTGGTAGCTCAACGTCCGGGGCGGACGGAGTCGGCACTGCTCAGTGCTCGCAAGTGGCACTGGGCAGTTGAGGGTCAGGCATGCCTGATGAAGGTCCGAGGTGCACTACCGCCGGACTACTTCTGGGTTGGCTGCGGCAGAGATTCCTGCCCCAGCGGGAGATCGCAGCCTCTCCTAGAGTTTTGTTCGGGCGTCCGCTGGGCGTTGCTTGTTTGGGCAGCCCTCCCATTTGTGGAGTGGTCTGCCCGCTTGCAACGTCCTGCAGCGGTACTGCTCCTGAATCTCTTTATGGGGGGGGAGGACCTCTTGTGGGCCAGCCCTCGCCGATTGGAGAGGGCTAGCCTGAAATAGGTTGGGGGCGCCCCTTCCGCTGGACCACTTTGGTGGCTGGAAGGTGGAGGTTTGTCATTGTTGGGAGGTTTAGATGGGGCCTCCGTGGAGGAGGTAACGCTGGCTGCGGAGTGGCGTTGGTAACGGGCTTCCGCAGTGAAGATCCTGACCCAACAAGAAGACCACCCGGGCCGAATTCCACCTACCACGCCAAGGCGGGTGGGGTATCGTGTTTAAGGTGTCAAGTAACCTGGAGTTGGACAGTGGGAACGGTGATGGTGTGGCCCTCATCCACGCCATTTCCACTGCGTTTCTTCGTCAACCACAGCACCGGCTGGCACTTGGGCCCTGGCGATCAGGCTAATATCTGGGCCAGAGTGTCTACTGTGACCGGAAGGGTCATGGGCAGGCTAGTGCTCTGAAGAGGGGCCACCGAGATGAACTGGGTTCCAGTCTCTCGGGGCAAAAGATCCGTGCGGACCAGCCGAAAATGAAGTGCTGATTAGGTTGACAAATTTGGTGGTGGGGACATGATGTGGACAGGCTGGAGATCCAGCATTGTAGTGGCTAGCAGCCCCACAGGATCTGCACGGGCCTTTTGGATGGGCTCGGTGGCCTGCAGTAACTGTTGGAGGAGAGGGGCTGAGCGGATGAATCGAGCGGAGTTCTGCTGGTAGGGTTAGCTGCTTATTAGTGCCGAAGTTTGTATCGGGCACTCAGCTTCAGCGTGGCCCTTCTTGCAATAGGTTGCACAGGGTCTTGCTAGGGCAGTCCATTCTTGAGGAGGGAGTTCGGAGGTAGGCCGAGGGATGATTCGCTCTGAGAGGTGCTATGCGACTGATTGAAGGTTTCATGAATCAGCCATGCGATGTTTTTTCCATAGTGTGTGGAGGGCTGTTTATCGTTAAGATATACCGCAAGGGGCCCTGGCACACATTGGAAAAGGTCTTCAGCATGGTCGATTGAAGAGATCCTCAAACGTCGTGCAGGCCAAGGAGTCGAACCAGCGCTGCACCGGACTCAGGTTTTGTGACATGCCCATTCCGTCCAAGACCAGCCGACTTCCTTGGCAAGACCGAACCGTTGTTCCATTTTTTCTGGGGTTATCTCCAGGCCTTGGTAATGACTCTACGAACTCTGCCATGTTGCCTCTGGCTCTTCTCCAGTGAGCGGGCGCTGCCTGGCTTTTCCCTCCATATGCTTGGCTAGTAGTAAGGCTCTCTCCGTCTCCCCGTGGTGCTGTAGTTATCGAAAAGAGCCTCGATCTCCTCCAGCCATGCTTTGCCTGTCCTCAGTCCACTTGGGGACTAGGGAATTGATGCTCGAAATTGAGCGTTTGATGCAGCAGGTGTAGAACTGGAGGCTTGATGGCTAGCCATAGCCGGCATTCTCCATTTTCGCTCTCTCAAGCTCGAGCTCCTTCTCCTTTTAGGGCTAACTCAGTTTCCTTTGCAGGCTAACTCTGCTGTCTCCTTCTTTCTTCTTTCTTCCATATTGCCTGTGCTCGGCGTCATACACCCTTCGTTCTCTTCTTCATACTTCTGTAGTCTTTTGCCGAGTCTTTCTTCCTTCTCCCGCTTGGCCAAGTCGTCCACTTGCTCCTTAACCCAGGTAAGTTCCGAGTCGGTGAGACCTGCGCCGTCCCCAGCCCCAGGAAAGTTTTATAATGCTCTGCTGCCATGGTTCTGGTGGGGAAGGGCGTTCAACCGGGTCGACTAGCGTACTCTGGGCAGCGAGGAAGTGTCTTCAATAATGACGTGGCACCCTTCAAAAGGTGGCACTGTAGTTTGGTGTGCCGTGTACAGGTCACACTGGTGGCACTCAGTATCCCTAGGCACTGGTGCAGGTTAGGTTCCAGAAGAACTTTCTCTTCTGTGTTCCCTTTTGGTTTTGTTTTATTTATTTTTCTATTTCTTTGCTTGGTGGCACTTATGGTTAATGTGTTCCTAGGGACCCTACTGGAGTCCAACTAGGCTATATGGAGGGAAAGGCACTCTGCACCCTGCAGAGTGCAACAATCGAATGAGAGAGAAAGGGAAGGTAAAAAGAGAGAGAGAGAGAGAGAGAAGTAAGCTATTCAAGTGATGAGTGCTGCAAATTATTGGCACTGTGGAATAAAGTGAATTTGGGTTTTTTTTTTTTTTTTTTCAAAGATCCAGGAGTGGCTGGTCCCAGTACCGCAACAGTGCTGGCCCCTTCTTTTTTCAGAGGGTGAAAACTACTGTTGGCTTCTGGTCTGATAGCAGGCCTCACTCAGACCGACAGTTTATCACTGTATTGTAATTATTCTTAACTTGTCCTCATCTATTGTGGGACAGAGGTATTTTCTTTTATTTCGTTTATTGTATTCGAAATTAATTAGGCCTAGTGTCGGCAGTTCTTTCTTTTGAAGAGGGTCACGTACACTTAGGTTAGGGAATGCTTACTTGAATGACGAGAGAGAGAGAGAGAGAGAGAGAGAGAGAGAGAGAGAGAGAGAGAGAGAGAGAGAGAGAGATTTTCAATCAGCGAATTTCTTTGCTGCTTGAGAACATGTAAACAAAGATTTTATACATGCACAATGGCATGGATCTTAATAAATGATAGATGCGTAAATCCTTGGCTTCCTTAGGGATTACTTTATTATCTTAATTTTCCGGAGCCGACACGTCACAAAAGTTTATCGTGAAAATTTTAAATTTTCTTTATATGATTTTTTATAGTAGGTATTTGTATAGAACTTGTTATTACTCCCCTAACTAAGGCCTATTTTTCCTGCCTAAATTATCTTTTGGTTTTTTCCTAGCTAAGATATTAGGAGGTGGGTTAAGCGAAAAGGAAAAAAAAAAAAAAATGGGGACAGAGTGTATGCCAACAGAGGTCACAATAACAAGGTCGTTGAGATGGCGGCCAAGTCCCAAGTTAGGCCTAAATTTCAAAACAACCTCGGCTGCGAAGGAAACCCAAAATGGCCGTTCTTATCTCACAAACAGTTTGAACAATTTCAAAACAAAGCGAATCCAAATGGCGGTATTTTTTTTTTTTGCACCAAATTCAAACAACGAACGAAACAAATGCAGGTATCCAGATTTTTACTTTAAATATACCAATCATGCATAGTGTTTTACGTTAAGGATGGAAAACGAAATACCAAACAACTTTGTGTCTTTTGTTATCGTATTCCTCCACCCGGACATTAAACAAAAGAATGAAAAGAGAAATGCTAGCTTGCCTGCGTAAATTTACGTTGTTGAACGGTACCTTTATTGTAAAATTACTATTTCAGTTCGTTTGCTACTTCACTGACACGGTTTTGAATGATTCCCGCTATATGCAAACAATATGATCGGAATTGCCGACGCGATTTAAATTACTTTTTGTGTACATGAAACAGGCTCCGCTTTCGGCCTTTGAATTCGTTACTTGAACGACTACTCTCACGGTCCGAACACGGTAAAAATGCCCTTTCTTAAACGACACAAATTGTGATTCGTCCTGCTCTCGCAAGTTGCACCCTTCCTTCGCTAATTTCGCTACACTTGTTATACTAATTCTCTTTACTGCTTATTATTATGCCTCGTTCCTTGTTTGGAAGAATGAAATGGAGTTCGATATCTGACTTTTATTTTTTGGAATTAGTGTAATTTTAATTTCCTTTTCTCCAGATTTTTCTAAAATGTACTTTAGATTCTACGCAGAGTCGCCAATGTTACGTGTGAAGGGTCTTGGTTGATCATGTATTATTCAATTTACGTAATTTTTACGGCCCTGCAAACCAAGATTACACGTAACCTGTCACTTGAAGCCAAAAGTTAACTCAAAGACAGACGTTAATTAGCCAAAGGTCGCCAGATTAGGGTTATTAACCTTAACAAAGAATATTTGAGATGAATTTGATTTTAACGCAACGTTCTTCAAACATTCGGACGCGAGGCAATCAAAGCATCGATTTAACCTGATTTTGCTTACCCCTAAATCCTAGGTATTTTACTGGAATAATGGGGTTGAAGCTAACAACAAAATAATTAGGCTTAATCTAGACTTTGTAAACACATATACCTAAGTGGTGGCTGAAGGAAGAAAACAAAGAAAAAATTTGAAATACAGAAAAGTACTAGTCAATCGACGAAGCTTCAACAAGAATCGGACTTACCGTGAATGTCGAGTCGCTCTGCAAAACGAGAGACCTCAGAGTCGTATTCTGCAGTCTTCCCAATTCACTAAAGTAAGATAGACGGGGAGAAAGTAATAAAGAATATGGCTAGGCACGCACGCAGGCGTCACCCTGGTTCCGTGACCGCTGGGATCTCTCTCACTGACCCGACCTCGCTTCGTTCTTCCAGAGGGCTTATACCGCCCCGGGCAATCCGACCTTGACAAAGGCATCGTCGAATGCATAGAATAAAGCTTATGGGCCACCATAACTGAGGGGTCATTGAGCATAAACCTCTCTAGGCTTAGGTCCCTAATGCCCTAACATATTTTGTTTACAAACTTTCCAGCCTATGGGGTTAAATGCCTAAATGCTACCTATTCCTTTCTCCAACGGATGATAAAGTTGAACTGAAGACGCTTCAGCTTGGGACAAAGCAATTTCCCTGTCTCAGTGGGGCTGATATTTCCTATCCCTAAATGTTCGGAGGGCGAACAGCGTAAATATTTATAAAATATACATATACATATACATATACATATACATACACACACATGCTATACATACATCATATGCCCAGTCTCCAAAACCAGGCACTGGAACGTGCATCAAAAAGAGGGATAGTTTTTTTTTCTGTATGATGGACTTTCCATACGGTTCCAGCCGTTGAATTTCAATTAACCGTTTGCTTTCGTCGGGAATGCATGCATCAGCATGCAATCTGTTTTGTAAAAGCAGAATTAAGCGGCACGGGGCCGCAAGGCTAACTTCCCCATTCATGGAGGAGAGAGAGAGAGAGAGAGAGAGAGAGAGAGAGAGAGAGAGAGTGGGGTTGGTGCTCCTCTCGCTGCTCTTGCCAGGGGGAGAAAAATATATCATCTGGTGACTGAATTCAGGGTTTGGGGTCGGATAAATGGGTTGATAAGGGTAAAGTAACCCTATATTTTTTCATTAGGTATTGAACTTTTATGATTCTGTTTTCATATAGTTGTATATATGTATATGTATATATATATATACATATATACACTATATATGTGTGTGTATGCATGTATGTATGTATATACACACATATATATATATGTTATTTATGTGTGTGTGTATCTCTCTCTCTCTATGTGTATCTCTCTCTCTCTCTCTCTCTCTCTCTCTCTCTCTCTCTCTGTATATATATATATATATATATATATATATATATATATATATATATATATATATATATATATATATATATATATATATATATTCCATACTGAATCCACCTCGACAGAAATTATGAATCACTTGCCAAAGTGTAAACGCATCTGTTGAAATCTCTCTGTTGCAATTCAAATCGGAATTATAGCAAATTGTTAGAATTCCTTTTTTTTAGACAACCTTTTTTTATACAACCTCTTTGATCCCGTTGAAACCTTTTAAAAGCGGCTCTTGATTCTACTAAGCCCCTGACACTTTTTCATTGGACCGGATTCGTGTAAAAATACCGCCCATTGCTTTTTTGTTGATTTGCGGCTGAAATCTCAGAGAGATACAGCTACCTACGTATCTGAAATTCCACAGGTTGTTGCTTTAATTGACTGTTGAGTGTGCAGTAACTGCAATGACTCCCATTTAATTCCACAAGAATATTTTCGTTTGCGCACGCTGCCTTAGGGTCGAACTGCGCATGCGCGGTCATTGTAGCTGGTTGCTGAGTCAAGCTGAAGTTTAGTGAGAAGTCAGGATATTCCTTCTTCTTCTTCTTCTTCTTCTTCTTCTTCTTCTTCTTCTTCTTCTTCATACACTTTTATAGTTGCTGTTTTTAAAGCTCATCCTTATTTAATCGTGTATATTTATGTATTGTATACATTACATAGAGAATGTATGCATGAAGACTATTAGCACTTTTACGTTTAAAACTGGAAAGGAATAAATGCATGACATTTATATACGCGTATTAAGGCATTTGAAGCGCGTAACATACAACTTTAGTAAGATTTTATGCTGTATTTCATATACTGTATACATATATATAATATATATATATATATATATATATATATATATATATATATATATATATATATATATATATATTTATATATATATATAATCCTTGAAACTACAAATATAAAGCAATATCAAAATTCACACTTTACTCTTTCAGTGATAATTCCCATCGGGGATATTCCCGAGGTAGCGTGAATTTTGACATTTGCGACATTTGTAGCTTCATGATTATATAAAATCACGATGTAAAAATTAAATATATATATATATATATATATATATATATATATATATATATATATGTGTGTGTGTGTGTGTGTGTGTGTGTGTGTGTGTGTGTGTGTGTGTGTGTGTGTGTGTGTATTAAAAGAATTACATTGTTATACCAGTAAATAAACTTGTCATAGATTTTTCTAAATATAAAACGTTCGTTAGCACAGAGAGAGAGAGAGAGAGAGAGAGAGAGAGAGAGAGAGAGAGAGAGAGAGAGAGAGAGAGAGAGAGGGTGTATGATTCCACGTCATAATTATAAAAAAAATTATGCGTAAAACCACACTACTGTTTTATTTATTTATATAACAGCAACTCAGCAATAAAAGTTAACAGCCCAGAAAGAATAACAATTTATCGAATGCTTTCAAAATGTTATGGAGAATGTTTTGCCTTACCAGTTTCTTAAATAACAAATCGATCTCAGTAATTTGAGTATGCCCTAGAAACATCCCATTTGTGTGAATCTCGCACACAACAAATGGCAGCATCTTGTTATGTTTTTATAAGAAAAAAATCCATTAGACGACAGGAGATGGGCGCCCGCTATTTAGAAGGCTCGTTCGCTGCAAAAAGTACTTCTCGTGTTGTAGCGAATTCATTGCCCGTTCTTGTCATAAATATTCCGGATAAAAAATGTAAAAAGGTTCTCTCACATTTTCTAGTGAGAGAAACTTCCCCAGCCAGGAATATCTTTACGGTTGTTTATAAAATAACATGATTATGTTTATTTTGTTTTTTCCCCCTGAACGGAAAGCGACGCGTCTGGGATTCTCTTATATTTTTCAGTGACAGAATCATCTTCAGCTAGAAATATCTTTACGGCGCTTTACAAAATAACATGGTTATTTATATTTTATTTTTTCGCTAAATGGAAAAGGATACATAAAAAAATACAACCAGTAAACTCGGTGAAGTTTCTGATTTTATTTGAGTGGTTAAATGTCCCGGCAGTACCTTGATATCGCTATGCATTATATCCAGTGGCTTCGTGTTCTGCAAAGTTACACCTTCGAGAATTATCTGTCCGGTCGCAAAGTAGATAAATTGAAGACCAGAGCGAAGGCTCTCGTGGTGGTAATTGGTCTCTCTAATCTGAAAAAAGTGAAAATAAAAGAGACAAATTTGCAGTCAATCTCGCTGTCGAACTTCACAATTCCAGAGGTCCTTGATTCCTCACACCACTGGACTGTGGAACGGCCTCCCAGAGGATGTCGTTCAACTGGAACTTCAGAAGTTCAAGCGAAGATGCAATGCATTACTACCTTAATACAATTCAACTTGTGTTTTTAGTATTTTACTTGCATTTTAATTTATTAATTTGTTGATTTATCTGTTTTTCTTATAACTGATCTCCTCTTCTTGTATTTCCCAGTTTTACCATCTGTTACTTCTTGCGAATGAACACCATAATATTCTTTGGAAGCTTGAATTTCAAGTCAATGGCCCAAGTGTTGGGCTTGTTCCATATAAATAGTGTTCATCTTTTGAATAATAATAATAATAATAATAATAATAATAATAATAATAATAATAATAATAATAATAATAATAATAATAATAATAATAATAGTAATAATTATTAATATAGCAGTAAGTCACTGGTGTTAACAAATGAATTATCTATATAAATATATATATATATATATATATATATATATATATATATATATAATATATATATACTATATATATATATATATATGACATACATATACTGTATATATATATACTGGAAAACAAATGAACCTGCTCGATTCTCCTTTAATATATATATTTTCATTTACACAACTATGCATTTCTTCACCAAATAATAATAATAATAATAATAATAATAATAATAATAATAATAATAATAATAATAATAATGTAATAATGAATACTAAAAAGACATTAACATTTAGGATGATGTTACTTGGAAGACAAACTATCTCCCACGAGAACTATTCAATGGAAGTAATGCCCCATTATCTACATTTCATCATATTTTTGTCACTTCACATTTTTTTGTCGTAAAAGTTAGATTTGACAATCAGCCGGGTAGGTCATTAATATAAAGAAGCCTTAAATTACCCATTTGCATGATAAAAAAAACTACCCCACGAGAATTTTACACATTTATGCCAGCCGAAATAGGTACTAATTACTCTCTCAAAGGGTTTCATTTTACGCAACGCATACAGGGACTAAAATGGTATGGTGATTTACGGAACGATTTCGTTTTACAGTGACATAAATGATATGGTGGTTTCCGCAGCTTCAAGTGGATGAAAAATGCATCTGATAATCTACTTATGTAATGGCTGGCGTAATTAGCCCCCCGAGACCTTTTCGCTAATAAGACCTATGAATTTATAACTACCAGGCTCCCAAACTCTGTGAGTTCTTTTTGCCTTCATCCTAATGGAATTGATATGTCTCTGTTATTCTTCAACTAAATGGCTTCGCCCGGGACAAGCCGAGTACTTCTTTTCAGAATTCATCGGATGCTTTTCACTCTTTTCGTCTGGGGAGTTTCACACGCTTCGTTCATTAATGTTTCATTCATGTTTCATCCTAGTGATCGCAAGGGATTTGTCTGGTGCACCATTCCAGTCGTTTGTTTCAGAACTGTCAAATGTTTCG
The DNA here is from genome assembly GCF_040412425.1 of Macrobrachium rosenbergii. Lineage (NCBI taxonomy): Eukaryota > Metazoa > Arthropoda > Malacostraca > Decapoda > Palaemonidae > Macrobrachium > Macrobrachium rosenbergii. The sequence continues at coordinate 24,716,056 of NC_089763.1, read as the reverse complement.
ACATCGGCGTTTGTTTCAGATTCGCCAAGTTTTTCTTTCGAGTGTCTGTTAAGATTTCGATT
>NC_089763.1:24693494-24710994 GCF_040412425.1 Macrobrachium rosenbergii | reverse complement strand
AATAACGTAGCGTTAGATCGCTAATAAGAGCTTTGAGCAACTTTTAACATTAAACAAGTAAAAAATGCTCCAAAGTTTCTTCGGCGCAATCGAGTTTTCTGTACAGCGTATAATGGATGTATGAAACTCTCAGCCACGGCCCATGAAACTCAGCCGCGGTCCATGAAACTTTCAGTCACGGCCCCGTGGTGACATGTGTTGCTGGCACCTATAGCTGTGCCACACACGCGATCATGGCTAGCTTTAACCTTAAATAAAATAAAAACTACTGAGGCTAGAGGGCTGCAATTTGGTATGTTTGATGATTGGAGGGTGGATGATCAACATACCAGTTTGCAGCCCTCTAGCCTTAGTAATTTTTAAGATCTGAGGGCGGACAGAAAAAGTGCGGACGGAGCGACAAATAGCGATCTCAACAGTTTCCTTCTACAGGAAACTAAATACGAGTATCTTGAACAATATTCCAGCAATGTGGACAATACGCAACAGCTGTCGTTATTAGATTTCCCAGCTCTTGCCCCAGGGCTGAAATCCTCCACGTCTTGATGCAAGCTTTTTCCTTTTATCAAAGGATATGATTTAATTTCCAGTTAACTGCATCCCGTGTGATACAATGTGAAGACTCGACCCGCCCTAGGCTCATACGACTGACGTCCTCGCTATAATGAACTTCAGCCTTCGAGTAGTTTCTCCTTTGTGCTTTACGTAAACGAAAAAAAAATGTATTTAGAAATAATTGAATTCATTTGGCTTGTGTATGTTATTATTATTATTATTATTATTATTATTATTATTATTATTATTATTATTATTATTATTATTATTATTAATCAGATGATGAAACCTATTCATATGGAAGAAGCCCACCACCACGGGGGCCACTGACCTGAAATTCAAGCTTCCAAAGAATATGGTGTTCATTAGGAAGACATAACAGAATGTGAAGGGAAATACAGAAAGAAGAGATCTCACTTATTAAAAAAAGAAAAAAATAATAAATTAACAAATAGATAAATAGCTCAAAAATGAATTAAAATGCAAGGAGAATAGTATTAGGGTAGTAGTGCATTGCATCTTCCAATTGCACGACATCCTCCCTGCGGCGGCGTAAGATTACCTCGCAGGGGTCCTTTCCTAATTGGGTTCGGGCAGTCTTTGGACTGGTTATTGAAAGCGATGACGTCAGCTGTAGGACTGGAATAGAGTAGGATGTGTCTGCTCGAGTTTCAGTTGTTTGTTGGAGTGACCAGTAGCGTTACAGTCTGCTTCGTCCCCATTTAAATAAAATAACAAGTAAGAAATGCGCCGAAGTTCCTTCGGTGCAATCGGGAAACTCTCAGCCGCGGCCTGTTGGTGGCCTGTGTGGTTGGTACCTATAGCGGTGCCAGACGCACGTTCATGGCTAACTTTAAGCTTGAATAAGATAAAAATTACTGAGGCTAGAGGGCTGCAGTTTAGTACGTTTGATGATTAGAGGGTGGATGATCACCATACTAATTTGCAGCCCTCTAGCCCCAGTAGTTTTTGAGATCTGAGGGTGGGCAGAAAAAGTACGGACAGAAAAAGAGCGTCCGTACAGACAAATAGCCATCTCAGTAGTTTCCTTTTACAGAAAACTAAAACGTTTCTAAGTTTTAACTTCTTCTTGAGCACGCTTACTCTTTGAAGAGTGATCGTCAGTCACCCAGCGAAGAGAGAGAGAGAGAGAGAGAGAGAGAGAGAGAGAGAGAGAGAGAGAGAGAGAGACGCCCTTAGTCAGAATTACAAAGGAAATGCAAATAGTGGAGTGCAAACAGAAGAAGAGAGAGAGAGAGAGAGAGAGAGAGAGAGAGAGAGAGAGAGAGAGAGAGACGTCCTTAGTCAGAATTACAAAGGAAATACGAATAGTCAAGTACAAACGGAAGAGAGAGAGAGAGAGAGAGAGAGAGAGAGAGAGAGAGAGAGAGAGAGAGAGACGCCCTTAGTCAGAATTACAAAGGAAATGCAAATAGTCAAGTACAAACGGGAGAGAGAGAGAGAGAGAGAGAAGTCCTTAGTCAGAATTACAAAGGAAATACGAATAGTCAAGTACAAACGGAAGAGAGAGAGAGAGAGAGAGAGAGAGAGAGAGAGAGAGAGAGAGAGAGAGAGAGAGAGAGAGAGAGAGAGAGAGAGAGAGAGAGAGAGAGACGCCCTTAGTCAGAATTACAAAGGAAATGCAAATAGTCAAGTACAAACGGAAGAGAGAGAGAGAGAGAGAGAGAGAGAGAGAGAGAGAGAGAGAGAGAATCGTTCATTATATAAAGTTGCCAAATGAATTTCTTGTTCATCACTTTGCCTACGGCACGAACTGAGGATTTACCCGAGATGTGGCACGTGTTGTTTTGTTTACTCTAAGTATGCAGATCAGTTTAACAGACCCTCTGTTTACTAAGGATTAAGACTGATGTGAACACAAACTGATCTTCAAAGTAAGGCAGGAGACGGAATCATTAACATTAATGAATACTGGCGGAAGTATTTTATCTATAATAATAAAATTCGAGTGGATCTGATCTTGTTTGCCCTCCCCCGGATGACAGTATTAGAGACATGACACAGCCACCCAACCCCTGCAAACCGGTTTGTCCACCCTTGGTGGGGGTGGGGAAGGTAGGGGAATGGGAGGGTAGGGGAGACATCCTCCCTCCTCCTGCAAACCTGTTTGTCCGTCCCAGGTGGGAGCGGGGTAGGTAGGGAATGGGAGGGTAGGGGAGACATCCTCCCTCCTCCTGCAAACCTGTTTGTCCGTCCCAGGTGGGAGTGGGGTAGGTAGGGGAATGGGAGGGTTGGGGAGACATCCTCCCTCCTCCTGCAAACCTGTTTGTCCGCCCTGGGTGGGACGAGGTAGGTAGGGGAGACATCCACCCTCCTCCCGCAAACCTGTTTGTCCACCGTGGGTGGGGCGGGGTAGGTAGGTGGTCGGGAGGGCAGGGGAGACAGCAGCGCCGGGTTCCAGCGCGCTAACAAGCTCGTGAGCGAATAATCTCCCATTCAAATACTGGAGAGGACTTGTCCATCGATGCTGGATTAAAATAGGAATAAAAGTAATTGAGAGAATGTGTAAAATAAGTTTAAACCTTAAAGCTGTTGTTGATGGAAAAAAAAAGTGTCAGAAATGAAACTGCGAAATAGCAGAGATGAGTTATTGAATAGGAAATCAGATACTTTACCTGACTCAAGTGTTGATGATATTAATATTCTTTGAAGATTTCGATACACTTTCAATTATAATAAAAGTCTTGTTCCAGGAAAGAATTTGCGCTAGTGGAAAAAAAATCCATTTGAAAGAGCAAATCATAATTCAGAGTTTATGATTACTGAGAAAATGGGAGGCCTTTCGCAGACAGAATTACAATTTGAATCCTAGATAGCCTAGATTTATTTTTCTCCCGATGTACGCAGTTCACTGAAGATTGACATTTCACTCCCTAACTCTTAATTTTGTATCTTTTTTTCAAATGGATTACCCAAAACCTGACGGAGAATCCTACGGAAATGCAGAAATGATGCATTTTCCAACCCGAGTCATTATCAGTCAATTTTTTATCATTTAGTGCAAATGTGCATTTTTGGCTTGGGAGAAATGATTGAAAAATGATACATATCTTTTTCAAATACTGTAAAGCAAAAATTGACGAAGAATCCTAAGAAAATGCAGAAATGATGTATTTTCGAACATGAGTGATTATCAGTCATTTTTTATCATTCAGTGCAAATGTCCAGCTTTGAGAAATAATTGGAAATGATTCGCCTAATTATCTTGAAATTTTAAACGAACCCTCAAATAATGGAGGGTCTAAAAGATTTGCTAGCCAGCCAAAGCTTTTGACTCATCAGCAACGAAAATGCTGTTTAGCCAGAGTTCCATCCTGAAAGCCAAAGACATGCCATAAACGTAGCCTTCCTGCGCGCCTCTCTTGTTTGTTTACAAAAACAAGAGGCAGTTTTCCCCTTTGCACTGGGACGCGTGAACGCACCCCAGCCTTCACTTCGGTTTCATGGAAACATAAAAGAGGGGATCCCCGTAGCTGCAACCCCTTTCATTCCTTTTACTGTACCTCTTCATAATCTCTTTTCTTCCTTCTTGCTATCCACCCTCTCCTGACAATTGTTTCATAGTGCAACTGCTTTGAGGTTTTCCTCCTGTTACACCTTTCCAACCTTTCTACTCTCAGTTTCCTATTAAGCACTGAATGACCTCACAGATCCCATCGCTTGGCCTTTGGCCTAAATTCTATATTCCATTCCATTCTAAAAGGGGGGATTTACAGAGCGAAAGGATTTCACGATTTCTCTTCAGGTCTGCGAGAGAAAGCAGAGGCTGACTCGATCTGAATGCAATAGGAAAACTCGAAGCTATTCTCATGAGCTTCTTGGGACAGTGAATTGAGATAATTATATGGCAGAGAGAAAAAGAAGGAGGTTTGGACATAACGAGTTAGGAAAGGTTCTATAAATTTAATCATAGCGATCAACTGCAACTTTCAACTTTAAACGTATTTTACACATTCCCAAATTACTTTTACTCCCGTTTTATATCAGTATCAATGGACAAATCCTCTCCAGTATAAGAACTAGAAATACGACGCCATAAAATTGCCGCAAATTACAGTAGCAAGAATATTATTATTCAAAATCAAAACTAAATATACGACGCCTCAAACTGAGCCAAATTAAAGCTGGAAGAATATTCCCTCATTTCAAATAAGAAACAGAAATATGACACTATAAATTGACCCAAACTACAGCTGGAAGAATACACTCTCATTTAAAATAAAAATTGAAAATACACAATAAAATTGACCCAAATTACACCAGAAAGAATATTTTGGCGTTTAAATTAAAAACTAGAAATACGACGCCGTAAATTCACCTAAACTACAGCAGAAAGCTTATTCTCACATTTCAAATAAAAGCTAGAAATACGACACCGTAAAATTATGCAAATTACGGCAGAAAGAATAAAGATACGTTCAAGGTATAAGTTAAAATGACAACACGCCTTGAATCGCCAATCCTCCCCAGTAACTGAATGAGAGATGATTCTCTCATTTTAAATAAAGGCTAGAAATGCGACGCCGCACAATGACCCAAATTACAGCAGAGAGGATAAAAATAAATTCAAGGGGTAAGGAAAAAGGCAACACGCCTTCAATCGTCGCAGAAGTTACGGTGGGAAATTGTCTGTATCGTAAGTCTTCTCGGCTGGTGCTGGAGCCTCGGATAATGGGCGCGAGCTGAGGGGGGCGAATTCGCCCAGAAATTGCAAGGGCGACTGTTGGGCCTGGTCGAATCGTCCCTAACCACGTTCCAAAGGGGGCCGAAAACTCCCTAGACTTCCTAGGAAAAGAGAAAATGATTAAAAGAGGAATATGTGAAGGCTAGATAATTAGCGTAGTAGGTTTTCAGGGAATTGGACAAATAATAATAAAAATAAAAGTAAAAATAGAAATAGGGAAAACTGAATTGGAGTTTTCCACGGGTGTTTGGTGCTAGTTCAGTTGATTTTTTAAAGGAAGCATAAAATTTGATTTTCAAAAACGAGAGAGAGAGAGAGAGAGAGAGAGAGAGAGAGAGAGAGAGAGAGAGAGAGAGAGAGAGAGAGAGAGAGAGAGAGGTGTATATATACTTATATATATATATATATATATATTGTATATTTATATATATACATATATATATATATGTTATATATATATATATATATATATATATATATATATATATATATATGTTTATACATATGTTTGTGTGTGTTTATGTATATATCTATCTTATCTGTATATATATATATATTTATATATATGTTTATGTATATATATATATATATATATATATATATATATATATATATATATATATATATATATATATATATATATATATATATATATATATATATATATAGAGAGAGAGAGAGAGAGAGAGAGAGAGAGAGAGAGAGAGAGAGAGAGAGAGAGAGAGAGAGAGAGAAAAAGAAAATATATATTTAATCATGGCGGAATCGACGCCTGCTCTCAATTATTCCATTCTCATCATTTCTTTGCGAGTAACATTTCAGCGATATAAATAAAACGCAAAGTCGGACTTCCGTTCGATTCTAACTTTCGTCCGAATAATCTTTTTTCCCCCCTGACATTGTAGTCCCTCGGAACAAAATGAAATGGAAATACAGAAATAGCGTTTCGATATTGGCGTCGATGGCAATTCATATCCATGTTAGCATTTGTATTGATGCATTTATTTGTTGCTCGATATTTCGTTGCTGCGATGAAAACGCTTTTTATGGCATTTTAATATATATATACTGTATAGTCCGTCTCACTCTCCTCTTATTTAAACCCTCAAGGGTAGAGGACGCGGCGCAGTTGTCTTTGTTATAACATTCAGAGAAAAACTCAGATGACGAAACTGAATTGTTTTGGCCAGTGAATACCTATAAAATGTCAATTTAAAGTAATGTTTCATTCATAAAATAAATCGATATAAAAAATTAAAAACATTTATTAACATTCACGTAAAAACGGAGGTAACAAAACTGAATTGCTTTGTATAATTATTATCTTTAGAATGTCAATTTAAAATTCTGTTTTACTCCTATAAGTAAATAAATATAATAATGAAAAAGTTATTAATATTCACATAAAAACTGAGATGACAAAACTGAATTGCTCTGTATAATTATTATCTTTAAAATGTCAATTTAAAATACTGTTTCACTCCAATAAGTAATTGAATAAAAAAATAAAAAATAGGGATAACAAAACTGAATTGCTTTGTGTAATGAATGTCTTTAAACCGTCGATTCAAAATATTGTTTCACTCTAATAAGTAGATAAATATGAAAATAGAAAAAAGGCGAAATGACAAAACTGAATTGGTTTTGTATAATGAATACCTTTAAACCGTCAATTTAAAATACTGTTTCCCCCGTAGGGGGTTAGTGCCGTCAGTGCACCTCACGCGGTGCACCGTAGGCATTACTCAAGGTGCATTGCAGCGTTCCTTCGGTCCCTAGCTGCAGCCCCTTTCATTCCTTTTACTATACCTCCATTCATATTCTCTTTCTTCCATCTTGCTATCCAATCTCTCTTAACATTTGTTTCATAGTACAACTGCGAGGTTTTCCTCCTGTTACACCTTTCAAACCTTTTAACTGTCAGTTTCCATTGCATCGCTGAATGACCTCAATGGTCCCAGTGCTTGGGCTTTGGCCTAAATTTTATGTTCAGTTTAACTCAGATGTTTCAAAGAAGGCCTAGCTCCGAATTATTTATTTATTATTATTATTATTATTATTATTATTATTATTATTATTATTATTATTATTTAAAACGAACAAATCTCTCTCTCTCTCTGTATATACCTAACTCCACACGGCCGCGCGCACACACACGCGCACACACACACACACACACACACACACACACACACACACACACACACACACTTCTTTCTTTGCCATTTCACGTATTTCATAAATGAAATTATAAGTTCATAATTTCGATCACAGATAATATCAACTCGCTTCTAAACTGTTTCTTCAAATAAAAGCTTGATTTAATTAACATAGGACGTTGTGCTTGCTTCCTTGACAATAGTCTCTTGGAATATGAATTAGGAAAAACTAAATTACTTGAAGAGCATGAAAAATAAGCCCATGGTCGAAAAAAGCAGTGATATCAGTCTCTTTTCCTTTCTTTCTTTCTGTTTTGTTTCGAATTTCAGCTAGGTTTCTAGAATTGCATCCAAAAATAGGTTAATTTCAACAATTCATTCCGAAGTCTTTGTAACTCGATGTCATAATAACGAGAGGAAAGGATTTCTCGTATTGAGAGGTTTATGGCGGGTTCAGAAGCGCTTCCAATTCGACACGTATCAGAATTCCAAATTGGGAATTAAACAAATACAACGAACTTGGACGTGGATCGTTCTCAGCGCAATGTAACATAGAAATGCACTTAAATGACAGTCCATTGCCCCGTAGACATTTCGGTATCAAAGACTCGAAATTAGGTAAAAATTATATGTGCAAAATTGATTAGTCCCATTGATCGAATTTCCCTACACTGCAGTATCATATTTCCGTGTCATTGCACATTAGAATAATATTTTGAAAAAAGGAAACTTGTATCTTGCAGGAACGTTAGATTCAGTAGCCTCCGCAAGCGGGCGGGGGTTAGAGCCGTCAGTGCACCTCATGCGGTGCACTGTAGGCATTACTTGAGACTCTTTGCAGCGTCCCTTCCTTAGGCCCCTAGCTGCAACCCCTTTCATTCCTTTTACCGTACCTCCTTTCATATTCTCTTTCTTCCATCTTACCTGCCATCCTCCCCTAACAGTTGCTTCATAGCGCAACTGCGAGTTTTTTTTTTTTATCCTGTTACACCTGTCAAGCCTTTTTACTCTCGGTTTCTCTTTCAGCGCTGAATGACCTCATCATCATAGGTCCCAGCGCTTGGCCTTTGCCCTAAATTCTATATTCTGTTCTATTTTGTTAGATTCACTAGAAAACCGACCAGGCGTCACTTTGAGATCTAGCCAAAAGAATGATTTTAATTAATACGTTGGTAAACTCGTATGGCCAGGACTGCTCTATTGTAGTGTAGTGGGTTTTGAATAGATAGTTGGATCGGGGTATAAGCTGAGAGGCAGATGTTCTTTCTAGGGGGACGGTAATGGGTGTAATGGAACGTACACGAAAGGAAGAAGAATAACAATGAAATACACAAATCCACAGAGATATCCCAACGGTTGGCTTAGGGAGAAGAGGAAAGAATCTCGGCTGCTCAGACAGAGAGAGAGAGAGATAGAGAGAGAGAGAGAGAGAGAGAGAGAAAAGAGGAACCCCAACCTTGCAGAGAGAGACAGAGAGAGAGAGAGAGAGAGAGACAGACAGACAGAGAGACCCAACTCCGCAGAGAGAGAGAGAGAGAGAGAGAGAGAGAGAGAGAGAGAGAGAGAGAGAGAGAGAGAAGAGGAACCTCAACCTTGCAGAGAAAGAGACTGTTGACGATCAAAGCAGGAGAGAGACAGACAGACAGACACACAGAGAGAGAGAGAGAGAGAGAGAGAGAGACTTCTAATGGATCAAAACAAGAGATGGACTCCTTGTAGCGCGCACACACACACACACACACACACAGAGAGAGAGAGAGAGAGAGAGAGAGAGAGAGAGAGAGAGAGAGAGAGAGAGAGAGAGAGAGGCTACATCAAGGGAGGGTTAAACCTGACTGGCTTGGTTTACCTGGGAGATGACACAGAAGCGGTATGTGCAGGGTAAATGCTACCATGATGAGTGTATATACACTTGATGTGTCCAGAATAGAGACAAGAAGACGTGACAAAGGGGTCAAGACATGACATAGAGGCATGAATTTGGGAAGTGAGGACATGTTCGAAGCGAGAGAGAGCTTTGTTCTCTACCTTTCTTAACATGATTCTACCTTGATGATAAAATGTCGTGCTATACTGATGAAAATAAATATAAGAGCATACACAATTCGTTTGTCCTTTGTCCTTCTTTTGACCCTCGTGCCGTCAGTGCACCTCACGCGGTGCACTATTGGCATTACGAAGGTTCCTTGCAGCGTTCCTTCCTTAGGCCCCTAGCTGCAACCCCTTTCATTCCTTTTACTCTACCTCCGTTCATATTCTCTTTCTTCCATCTTACTTTCCTCTACAGTCTCCTAACAAGTGTTTCACTGTGCAACTGCGAGGTTTTCCTCCCATTACACATTTTTGCTCTCAATTTCCCTTTCAGCGCTGAATGACTTCTTAGGTCCCAGCTCTTGGCCGTTGGCCTAAATTTGATATTCCATTGATATTCCTTCTTTTGATAAAATATATTAGCAAATATCTCCTTACATAATTCTCTATGCCAAGCATTTAGGTTTGAATCGTTCTTGGGGTTGGCGAAGAAAGAAAACATGACAGACCTTAGACACAAATGTTTTTCATGAAGTTGTTTAAGGGATTAGGAATATGACAGTCTCATTTCCCGACGTTTGGCAGTGGTGCCAGTTAAATGCCAAGTGGTTTATGTATATGATTATGCATAGTCATTATAACCACAACTGGAACTTCAGAAGTTCAAGCGAAAATGCAATTCATAACTACCCTAATACTATTCTTCTTGAATTTTGATACATTTTGATCTATTTGTATATTTATTAATTTCTTTTTTCTTTTTTAATAAGTGGTATCTCTTCTCTCTGTATTTCCCTTTACTTCCTCTTACTTCTTCTTAAAGAACCCCATATTCCTTGGAAGCTTGAATTCCGAGTCAGTGGCCCCTGTGGTGGGCGTGTTCCATATGAATAGGGTTTTTCATCTTCTGAATAATAATAATGGAAAGTCATCATCAGTGATAACTGGAAATTTTTCATAGTCTCTCTCATGGAGCAGATGACCTAAACATTTGGGATCGGACATTTGCCTGTCATATAAAACATGACTGTCACCGAATGGGTTGGTTGAATTCCACAACAAGGAAATTGATTAAATCACTAGGTTTTCGCTTTGACAGGTGGCACAGAGGGCTTTTGACGTTTGCTGATTTTGCTGGTCACTGACGTGACCTCTAAATCAGCCCATAAACGGCCCAGGAAAAGACACTCCCCCTTTTTGGGTGTTAAACGGGAGTTCATTCTACTGCATACGGTTGTCGAGGTTCCTGGGACACGCCCTTTATGGCTTGGAACATAAAAAGAGAGTACCACTGTAACATAACACAGAAAGTTTTAACAACTCTCGACAGCTTCTCGAGAGGGACGGAGAGCGGTGTTAAGTTCCCCTGTTGTTAGAAATTTACGACTCTACCAACTACACTTCCGGAACGTGGCCATCTTTTACATAAAAAGCTTGAAAATCATTTTTAAATATATTGCTCTGTACTAAATTACTACAGTATAGGGTACATTTACCCTTTTTTAGACAACAAATGTGTGAAACGGGGTATAGGCAATACAAGAAGTATGACGCTCTTGTGTTCATAACTATTACTTATACGGTTAAATTCTTTCTTAATATACTAGTGTGTCTTAATGTATGTATTTATATACACATAAATATATATATATATATATATATATATATATATATATATATATATATATATATATATATATATATATTATAACATGTATATGATATATGTATATACATACATACATACATACGTATATATTTTGCATGGTTTATTATTAAATATCATTTTATTCTTTTTATTGAGTGACTTGAAGGAAGCAAGATTATATCCATTACAAGGGCGCTGCAATTAACGCAAGTCACTAAAAGTAAAAAAAAATTTTACTGTTATTTAAATAAACTTCCATTGTTGCTCTCTCCCTTCAGGCCTTAAGACGTATACAAACTCAAGATAGTCGTTTTCATATGATATTAAGGCAGTGACTACTGTCTACCATCTGGGGAAAAATAAAACAAAAAAATTCTTAGAATATATTTTCCCGGATGGATTCTTACGGAAGGTTGGCTCTGCCTATTCAGGAAATGCCGTAATGTGACGAGGTCTGCAGGTTCTTTAAGAGTGATATGTCGAAAAGGATTAATAGAAAGGTCTGGTAAACACGTCATTTTTTGCCGTGTGGTCTTTGTCAACGCAAGATCAGCGGCCGGCTATTCTGAGAATACTGGAACAAGATTCTTTTGAGCATATTTATGTGATGTTTTCTGAGAAAGTTCTCTACAGTTGCTGTGTCAAAGATTGCCTTTCTTCTTAGGCACAGTCCTCTTCAGATCCTCTGTCAAAGAATGGCTTGCTTTTAAGGCACAGTTCTCGATAGATGCTCTGTCAAAGAATGGCTTTCTTCTTAGTCACAGTCCTCTGCAGGTGCTCTGTCAAAGAATGGCTTTCTTCTTAGGCACAGTCCTGTGCAGATACTCTGTCAAAGAATTGGCTTTCTTCTTAGGCACAGTCCTCTGCAGGTGCTCTGTCAAAGAATGGCTTTCTTCATAGTCGTAGTCTTCTGCAGATGTTCTGTCAAAGATTGACTTTCTTCTTATGCAGAGCCCTCTGCAGATATTATGTCCAAGAATGACTTTCTTTTTAGGCACAGTCCTCTGCAGATGCTCTGTCAAAGAATGGATTTCTTCTTAGTCACAGCCCTCTGCGGATGTCTATCAAAGGAATTACTTTCTTCGTAGGCAGAGTCCTCTGCAAATGCTCTGTCAAAGAATGGTTTTCTTCTTAGTCACATTCCTCTGCAGATGCTCTGCCAAAGAATGGATTTCTTCTTAGGCACAGTCCTCTGCAGTGGCTCCGCCAAAGAATGGCTTTCTTCTTAGTAACAGTCCTCTGCAGATGCTCTGTCAAAGAATGTTTTTTTTAGTCACATTCCTCTGCAGATGCTGTACCAAAGAATGGCTTTCTTCTTAGGCACAGTCCTCTGAAGATTCTCTGCCAAAGAATGGCTTTCTTCTTAGGCAGAGTCCTCTGCAGGCGCTCTATCAGAGATTGGCTTTCTTCTTATTCACAGTCCTCTGAAGATTCTCTGCCAAAGAATGGCTTTCTTCTTAGCCTCAGTGTTCTGCAGATGCTCTGTCAAAGAGTGGTTTTCTTCTCAGGTACTAAACTCGCCCTTATAAGATGTTATCATTCTTTCAGTGTTTTCATTCTTTCAGGTAGTGTTTCATTCATAAATTTTTCATTCATAAATTTTTACAGTAGAATAACTGTAAAGATATTGAGATTTTATTTCGTGTTTATACACGGGATTACAATAAAAGAATCAACTCTGTAAAAAAAATGATAAAAAATTAACTATCAAAAATTAACTCTGTAAAAAATTAAATCATTATAAGAAATTAACTCCATAAAAATTAACTATAAAAAATGAACTGTTTATAAAGAATCAAATATAAAAAAATTAGCTTCATGAAAAAATTAACTTTATAAAAAATTAACTCTATAAAAAAATTAACTCTTTATAAAAAATTAACTCATTTAAAACAGGTTAAAATTCCAAGCATTCGTAATATATTCCGGGAAGTGAAATCTCATCTTTTACGCTAAAAGATCACCCGCCTCGTCTCGCCAACAGTCCGCGAGAGAGAGAGAGAGAGAGAGAGAGAGAGAGAGAGAGAGAGAGAGAGAGAGAGAGAGAGAGAGAGATCTTTAACAATGGAAAATGAAACACAAATATCCGGAGGCCCTTACATTTCCGTGTTTTAGAAACCTTCAAGCCTTTTATTGTTGCTCTCCCTCTCTCTCGTAAATGGGATTTCTCTCTCTCTCTCTCTCTCTCTCTCTCTCTCTCTCTCTTTGGGAACATGATTTCTCAACATGGTACAACAAAATTGTAAATGTTGGTTTATTTGTTCATGGACAACAGTTGCTTTTCCGGTTGCATTGGTTTGAAGTATTGGCAAAAACCCAAAAAAGAGAAGAAGAAGAAGAAGAAGAAGAAGAAGAAGAAGAAGAAGAAGAAGAAGAAGAAGAAGAAGAAGAAGAAGAAGAAGAAGAAGACCGCTTACTTCTTTTTTTCTTCTTTTATGTGTCTACCTTTAAATTCGAAAATTTCTTCTTAAACCTTTATCCTATTTTTTTTTGTCTCTTCTCACTCCATATTCTCCTTTCCTCTTTCCTCTTCTTCTTTCTTTTGATTAATTTATTGTCTGTTATCTGGCGTCGCAATTATCTTCTTTATTTTCACGTCTTTAGAGTTCTGCTTTAATCTTTGCCTTCCATTGGCAGATTAACATTTGCTCCTTATTTATTCCCTGTTCGCTCACTCTCCCTTCAACTTTTCTCCTTTACAATGTTCGTGAGAAACTCCTTTTATTCCCCAATTACCTCTCTCTCCCTTCCCCTTCTCCCGTTGTTACTAATTTCAAGGCAGAAGGAATATGGGCAAATTTTACCTTCGTAAAGTTTTTCTTCATGTGGTAGGGTAATGAACGCAGGCATTTGCAAGGGACACCTTGGGAATGGAGAATAGTTTACAAGGAACTAAGAGAAGGCGACTGGCTCTGTTGCACGCATGCACGCTTGCGTGTTATTGCTGATTTCAGGCTACTGTTTTCTTATTTTTTAATTTTCTTTTTTTTTATATTTCCTTTTTCGTTTTACGTGCGCCTGTATTCCCTCACTATCTTTCCTGTAACTGGTTTTATTACCGCTGGGATGAGGTTGAAACAAGTATGGAATGTAAAAATGTAAAAATAAATGCTGATGGAGAAAAAGATAGAAAAAATTTATATATATATATATGTATATATATATTTCAGTGGCTCTTAACTTGTAGACATCCTCTCATCAAATATATATATCATATAAATATGTATATTTATACTGTATATATATATTATTATATATATATATATATATCTATATATATATATATATATATAATCAATGTATATGTATATATATATATCTATATATGCATATATATACATACATATAAATATATATATATATGTATATATATAATATATATCTATGTATATGCATATATATACATACATATATATATATATATATATATATATATATATATATATATATATATATATATATATATATATATATATATATATATATAAAACAGGTGAGAGGTAAGATAAAGTATCAAACTTAAGTTAGTAAATCTTATGTTCAGATTTTCCTGATTTGACAAACGACTTTCGCGGGATTGAAATCGTTTCTTATCGTTGCAATGTATTAGAGAGCTTTTACTTCAGCAGGAGAAACCTTCAACTTTATTATTATTTTTTTTTTCTGGTCTTGATCTGTCATGTAACTTTTGTGAAGTCAGTCTCCGCAAGCTCATATCCCAACAATTTAAGTCGTTTCGAACTTTCGGATTTCTTTGTCATTCTTTTATCTGGGGAAAACGGGTGACACCAAACACACTCTCTCTAAATTCATTTTTTATCTGGGCAAAACGGATGACACCAACCGTTTCCTCTCTCTCTCTCTCTCTCTCTCTCTCTCTCTCTCTCTCTCTCTCTCTCATTCTTTTATCTGGGCAAAACGGATGACATCAAACGAGTCTCTCTCTCTCTCTCTCTCTCTCTCTCTCTCTCTCTCTCTCTGTAATTCTTTATCAGAGCAAACGAATGACACCAGCCCTCTCTCTCTCTCTCTCTCTCTCTCTCTCATTATTCTATCTGGGCAAAAACGGATGACACCAACCGTCTCTCTCTCTCTCTCTCTCTCTCTCTCTCTCTCTCTCTCTCTCTCTCTCTCTCTCTCTCTCTCTCACTTTATTCAGCTGAGAGAAGAGGAAAACATAAATTTCAGTGAGGATCAAGAACCCATTTTGGAATTCGTCCGATTTTACGATTCCCCTGTGACCTACAGCCACTGATACCAGGCATTTTGGCAACTACTTTCTTTCTTAAACAGGGCAATGGGACCACACCCCTTCGAAAACTACTCTTTATAGGAATGATTATTATTATTATTATTATTATTATTATTATTATTATTATTATTATTATTATTATTATTATTATTATTATTATTATTATTATTATAAATGGAAATGAAACTATTAGTTATGTATAAGTATAGATTTAAAAAATATATAGATCTATACAGAGAATTTTCTAAGACTTCAAAGAGCAGCCGTACAGATTCCCGAAAGCTCTCTGTAGAGATTTATTTTTTAAATATATGTACCCATACATAACTGTGGTTTTGTGTCTCCATTATTATTATTATTATTATTATTATTATTATTATTATTATTATTATTATTATTATTATTATTATTATTATTATTATTATTATTATTATTATTCAGGACATGAACCCTATTCACATGGAATAAGTCCACAGGGGCCATTGACTTGAAAGTCAAGCTCCAGAGAATATCATGGTGTTCATTCGAAAGAAGTAACAGAAGGTAATGGGGAATGGGAAATACAGAAAGAGGAGATAATGATCGAAATGCAGGAGGACAAAGTTAATAATAATAATCCTCTGTGAAGATACTGACAAATTTATAAGTTAATAATAGTAATCCTCTGTGAAGAGACTGACAAATTTATAACTTAAATCAGATTAAAAAAATACACAAAAACAGAGCAGCTGACAGTTTTTCTGCGTGCTGGAGAATAAACTAACTTTAAAAAAAAGAGAGCTAATGCGTCCATTATCTAATTAAAGAGGAGCAAAACTGTTTTAAAGTTGTCGAACGAATAACACAAACCAGTTATTGATCCCAGAATTTAATCACCTCAGCGTAGCATCGAAATAAGACAAATAAATGTCTAATACATCACAACGCGGAAGTTTATATGAAGTGACACTGAAATGAGTGAGAGAGGCTTTTCATCCTAATGGCAAAGAGAAAGTTATAATGAAATTGCACGAGTAAAAGCGTAGTCTTAAAAGGGGGTTTCCAAGTGAAGCAGTCTTTCGGAGAAATTCGCTAACTGTTTGTGATAACACAATTTCGTTTATCGTTTGTTCTTTACAAAATCAAACCTGTTTGTTGCCAGTCGCCCTTTTGACTTGTTCCTTTGTTCTGATTTATAAGACCATTTATCAAATACTTATTTTTAAGAATGAGCAATACTGATAAAAGCCTATTGTAAAATAAAATGAGGTCAAAACCAAATGATATTCAGTCAAATCTCCTTAGTTATGTGACAGCTCACACGATATATTTCCCGTAAAATAAATCAGCTGGCTAGACTCTCGGCTCGAAATATGAATATAATAAAGGAATATTGACAGGCTTTGAAATGTTAAGTCAGAGCTTATGTAGGTCAACCACCCCATCAAAATACTCCTGGTGCTTACTCGAGAAACAATACTTTTCAAGCCGAGACGGAAGGCTTTATTGGATATCGGTGAGACTCACCACTGCTAAATCAGAAGATTTGCATTGGGTCCCTTCCCGGATCTGAGTTTCTTGTCGTTGGAAGGAGGAGA
This sequence comes from Macrobrachium rosenbergii, assembly GCF_040412425.1. Lineage (NCBI taxonomy): Eukaryota > Metazoa > Arthropoda > Malacostraca > Decapoda > Palaemonidae > Macrobrachium > Macrobrachium rosenbergii. The sequence goes on along the minus strand of NC_089763.1, from coordinate 24,694,067 downwards.
ATATAGGGAAAAGGAGATAGAAGGAGGTAGAAGAGAGAAAGAACGACGAACAGGAGAAGAGATCAAGGAAGAATGAAATTAAAGAACTATGTATATATATATATATATATATATATATATATATATATATATATATATATATATATGTGTGTGTGTGTGTGTGTGTGTGTGTGTGTGTGTGTGTGTGTGTGTGTGTGTGTGTGTGTGTGTGTGTGTGTGTGTGTTTATTTAGTTGAAGCCATTAAATGAACGACAGAGTGTCATACTTTAGTGTATTTTTAGCACATCTCGGGTCACAAAGATATGTTAAAAATACAGTACATGAAAGTACTTGGCACTCTGTCGTTTCATTCTGAATTTTCTCAGTGGCTTCAGGTAATCAATAAAATCACGTGCTTTTGTGATTATATGTATATATATATATATATATATATATATATATATATATATATATATATATATATATATATATATATATATATATATATACACACACACACACACACACACACACACACACACACACACACACACACACACACAAAGGACCAGGTTCGATCCCTTTCAGACGCG
>NC_089763.1:24683494-24688494 GCF_040412425.1 Macrobrachium rosenbergii | reverse complement strand
ATGTGTTTTTTTTTTTTTAATGGTCAGTTTTTTATTATACTTTTTTTGTTGGGTTGGGAAGACAACCTAGGATTTGTAGACTGGAAGTTATTGAATAATGGATTTAGTAATATATTTTTGATCCTAGGTCCCACACCTCAGCCACTAGACAGAGACCTTGAAATTCACATAAAGATGTCAAAATGTTGACGTTTGATTTTTTCGAGGGCTAGTTCAACTTCCCAAGTTATTTTATTTTTTTATAGTTTTGTATTACCTAGCCATAACGACTCTCCATGTCGCCCGTCACTTATCAGTAAAGATGAAAAGGACTAAAACATGCAGCTGGATTGCTTAGCCACATTCCTGACTGCTGTCAAATTGGACGGATGGGTTTGACCTTTACATTAATAACTCCTTTGTTTTAGATTCGGTTAACCTCTCCTTTGTTTTTTGCTTTCTGATCTTTTAGGTGTAATAAACAAGAAAATCTATATATATACATACATATGCTTAACTATATATATGTATATATATATACATATATATACATACAGTATATATATATGTGTGTTTATATATACGTGTGTGCATTTGTGTGTGTATATATATATATGTGTGTGCATTTGTGTGTATATATATATATATATATATATATATATATATATATATATATATATATATATATATATATATATATATATATGGTACATACATATTTATATATAGATATATATACATAAACACACACACACACATATATGTATATATATATATATATATATATATATATATAAATATATATATATATATATATATATATATATATATATATATATATATATATATACACACATACAAATGCACACACGTATATATATAGCCTATACACATATATTTGCGTTCATCGATTCATTCTTCATATCTAACACCCCCCCCTAAAAGATATGACCTCTGATTACAACTGAGAGAGAGAGAGCGTGAGAGCGAGCTGTCCGGAGATTTCCTAAAGGGACATAAACACATCATTTTCGCGACGCACGATCCAGCACAATCAATTAATCGAGCACTGTATTAATGTTACGAATTCCATTAAAACTCTTCAAACGGTTCGCCCAAAAAGTTTTGCAGCTTCGCAGATCACAATTATGTGGAATTTATTCCCAATGATTATTCTCCAAAAACAGAATTACGAGGCTTAAATGGTACAATCTAATGAATTATCATAAACTCATATTTCTGTTCCAGCCCCCATTCACTCACGACTGGCAAGCGAGCAACAGATGATGATGTTTTGGATCCTCCTATTGTTCAGTTTTAAAGAGAAATGTCATGTTGAATAGCAATGGGGCGGGGGTGGGGAGGGCGGCGAGGAATTGAACGTTTTTCATAATACTGAAGGATTACGATTTACAGTACAACCGTTCGAATAGTTATTGATTGTTAAACTGCACCGATTTCCTCACCATAATGCTGAAAGGTTATGATTTATAACCATTCGAGTGGTTATTGATTGTTAAACTGCACCGAATAACTGACCATAATATTGAAAGTTTATGATTTACAACCCTTCCTGGGGTTAGTGATTGTTAAACCGTACGAATTTTCCTAACCATAACGTTGGAAGATTATTATTTATAACCCCTCGAATGGTTATTGATTGTTAGACTGTACGAATTCCTAACCATGATGTTGAAAGGTTATGATTCATAACCCTTCGAATGGTTATTGATTGTTAAACTGTGCAAATTCCTCAACATGATATTGAAAGGTTATGATTCACAACCGTTCGAATGGTTATTGATTGTTAAACTGTACGAATTCCTAACCATAATATTGAAATGTTATTATTTACAACCCTTCGAATGTTTGATTGTTAAACTGTACGAATTCTTAACCATAATATTGAAAGTTTATGATTTACAACCCTTCGATTGGTTATTGATTGTTAAGCTGTACGAATTCCTAACCATAATATTGAAAGGTTATGAATAACAACCCTTCGAATGGTTACTGATTGTTAAACTGTACGAATCCGTAACGATAATATCGAAAGGTTACGATTCATAACCTTTCAGTAATATAGTTAGGGATTTATGCAATTTAACAATCACTAACCATTTGAAGGGTTGTGAATTATAACCTTTCAGTATTATAGTGAGGGATTTTTACAGTTTAACAATCACCATTTGAGGGGTTGTGAATTATAACCTTTCAATATTATAGTGAGGGATTTGTACAGTTTAACAATCAATAACCATTGAAGGGTTGTGAATCATAACTTTGAATGTTATAGTGAGGGGAAATTATAAGCAAAAGATGGAAATTCATAACTAGTCTACGATATCGTGAAGTTTTAGATGTTTGTGAATGAATGATATGAGGAAATAATTGCCTGCCTGCTTTTGCAAGCATACTGCCGTTACAGTAACGACGACTCTACACATACGAGTATATACATAGAAGGTACATACGTATATACCTACATGCATTCGTGCGTACATTCATATGTGTGTTTGTAGATATATGTACAAATACATACCTCATATATATATATATACATATATATATATACAGTATATATATATGTATATTATTTATGTATATGTATATATGTGTATATAATAAATGTATGCATATATACATGTATATATTTAAATTTGTTCAACAGCTGCGAAAATACTTAGAAAACCCTCTAATTTCCACTATATCTCGCCACCGAGATTCTGATATTTACCATGAACTACATGCGTTAGCCAGTTATCTGACAGGACTAAACCGAAGTCGGAGCCAATACCGAAGCATTGAGAATTACGTGTCTATTTCAGTGCATTGAATATGCGATTAACGAAGGGCAATTGTCCGAAAGTAATGGACCAAAGCTTCGTCCCAAACGGAAACAGATCATAATCAGCTGATGGGTCGGGAGTTATTAGGCACATCAAAGTGGCGAGTGATTAAGGTTCCAGGGTCCTAACAGTAATTTGGACGGGAATTGCCACTCTGCTCTCTCTCTCTCTCTCTCTCTCTCTCTCTCTCTCTCTCTCTCTCTCTCTCTCTCTCTCTCTCTCTCTCTCATGACCTCGTGCGTGAATGCTATCAGTGGGAATTTTTGATTAATTCTGTGATGTGACCGAGAGCTTACAGTTTTATCCAGTTGGAAAATGATGAAATATTTTCCACGGACACTTCTTTGTTTTATACATGCATGCATATCAGTACATATGTATTTATACTGTATATATAAACTTAGAATGTTCATGAAATGTATCTATATACGTACATACAGTTTGAACGCTCCAGTCTTTAGTCCGGTGAAGGCCTAAGTTACTACACTTTTAAATGTAAAATTATAAATCCTAGCTCTCTCTCTCTCTCTCTCTCTCTCTCTCTCTCTCTCTCTCTCTCTCTCTCTCTCTCTCTCTCTCTCTCTCTCTCTCTCAATAAGCCAAATAATGCTGGCCTTAATTAGATCGTCTTTTCACGGAAGAGAAGAGAAAGAAGAAAGAAGGAAGGAAGAGATCTGAAAAGCATCATTTCTTTGAGATTATCGTCACCTCTCGCCTTCCCTCTCTTCTATGTATGCTGTGGAAGGTGCCAGCGCTCTGTCTGAAAGCATTTATAGATTTTCTAGAGCCCCTTTTGCTTCTAATTCCCGTGGGTGTCTGGAGGATCTACGTTTTGCCTGGAGTGGCTGATGAGATCCCTGAATTATTCAGTTTATTCTTGGTCTTTCATAGTGGGAATCTTCGGATAAATGGTGCTTGGTGGCGTCAGTTAATTTACTACTGAGCTGTGGTAAATCGCATATCAGAACCGGTCAGATTAATCTGGTATTCACAAGGCTGAGTCCCCTCGAAACTGGGTCTGCTTTCGTCATGTTTTGCCAGCTCATGTTCAGGTTTCGTTGCACAAGATCTAACTGTTCTGAAGTGTGACACCTTTCAGTGAAATTGAGAGGTAACAGATAGTTAACTATTTAGGTAATTACGGCGGCAATGGGAGAACCGATGGAATAGTTCCTTGGTATTATCTGACCATAATTTCCCACTGGAACTCTTTTTCTTTTACAGCTCGCATAGATGGCTTTAGTTACCTTGCTTGCGTCACCCATGCTATGACCCTGGGGGCTAGTGCCATCAGTGCACCTCACGCGGCGCACTGTAGGCATTACTTTGCAGTGTCCCTTCCTTAGGTCCCTAGCTGCAACCCCTTCCACTTCCTTTTTACTGTACGTCCGTTCATATTCTTTTTCTTCCATCTTACATTCCTCAATTGTCTCATAGAGCCATTGCGAGGTTTTCCTCCTGTTACACCTTTCAAGCCTTCTTGATGTCAGTTCCCTTCAGCGCCGAATGACCTCATCATAGGTCCCTGCGCTTGACCTTTGGCTTAAATTCTATGTTCGATATTCTATTCCTGTGCTATGATTCACTTCTTGCCACTGTATTAAGCTGTCATCCGTTACATAGACACCCAGATACTCATCACCTTACTGTTGCTTACATTCGCTTTACTGTACACACGAGCGTGCAGACACAAACACTCTCTCTCTCTCTCTCTCTCTCTCTCTCTCTCTCTCTCTCTCTCTCTCTCTCTCTCTCTCTCTCAAGCGTAAAGCGTTTCAATATTTAGTAAGAGGAAATGGCCCTGGAATGCCGATTAGCCTCCTTTTTCTCCCTTGTTTTTTCTCGAGGCTAAAGAAAAGATTATATCTGCAGTGAACAAATGACAACTGAAGGCTTCGTGACCTCGATATGATTATGGAATGCGGGTTTGATTCCCACTAACAGGACGTCACAATTGCTTCACATTTCTTCCACTTGGATCTGAGGCTTTTAAAGCGAGAAGCGTATCCGAAAGTGTTAAGAAATCGAGAAGCAAAGAACGGCATTGTGACTTTTACAATTGCATACGTATCTTGTGAAAAGTGACATGTAGATTCTATCTATCTATCTATCTATCTATCTATCCCTATCTATCTATCTGTCTATCTATCTATCTATCTATCTATCTATCTA
>NC_089763.1:24663494-24670994 GCF_040412425.1 Macrobrachium rosenbergii | reverse complement strand
TATATATATATATATATATATATATATATATATATATATATATTATATATACATACATATATATATACACATATACATTATATACTGTATATATATATATATATATATATATATATATATATATATATATATATATATATTATATACACCTTGCATTTTAGTTTAAAGATAGATAAAAAGATATACTGAAAAGCTGCCTGAATTGACAGGATTTCATTTCCCAGTAAAATGAGTTTCACATTTCCTTTTTTCCTGTAAACAGAAAAAAAACTGTATAGGTCGTCCTGCCTTCAATATCATGGAAATAGTAATCGGCCGTCAATATTTTATTTTTTCATCACTTCTTTATATTTTCAGTTTCCATTTTCCATTTTGAGCGCAGAAAACACGACAGAAATGCCTTTTGTTTATTTAGAAACCGTCTCTCGTCCTCACCCCTTGCCTCATATGCATCTAAATTAATAATATATATATATATATATATATATATATATATATATATATATATATATATATATATGTGTGTGTGTGTGTGTGTGTGTGTGTATAAATATATATATATATATATATATATATATATATATATATATATATATATATATATATATGTATGTGCGTGTTTGTATTTGTTCATCAAACTAGGGATAATCAAAATAAATTCAAACGGAATTTCAGTGAACGGCAAAATCTGCGCTTTGTATTCCAACCACCATTTTCAAGTTCATTTAGGAGTGGGTCAGTTGCTAGATTAGATTTACTTTATGCAGAGAAAAAAAGAGATTTTTTTAAAATGAATGCTTAGAACCCAACCAGCATAAAAATTCAGTCTGAGTAAAAATGCCATTTGGTGCGAGAATTCAAGATGAAACTTTAATTAGTAAAACACAAAAAGCGGCGAGACCAACCCCCTTTGAGTGCATTACTGTCCTAATACTGTTCCCCTTACATTTCAATACATTTGATCTATTTCATGTTTTGTTAATGATTTTTTTCTTTTTCAGTAAGTTAGATCTTTTCTTTCTGTATTTCCTTTACTCCTCTTACTTCTTCCTAATGAACACCATAATATTCTTTGGAAGCTTCTTGAATTTCAGGTCAGTGGCCCCTGTGGTGGGCTTGGTCCATGTGAATAGGGTTCATCATCTGAATAATAATAATAATAATAATAATAATAATAATAATAATAATAATAATAATAATAATAATAATAATAACAATAATAATAATAATAATTATAGGGTTCATCATCTGAATAATAATAATAATAATAATAATAATAATAATAATAATAATAATAATAATAATATGAGCAAATGCACAGAAAACGAGAAACGGAAAAAATACATATAGGAAAAAGGTCACCGGAGAGAAAAACTTGTTACCGAATAATTAGACTTCACGTAAACCGCTTATGTGCTCTTTAGCCGGCCGTTCTGGCAATGCAGTGTTATTTAATTACCACAGGAGAGAGAGAGAGAGAGAGAGAGGGAGAGAGAGAGAGGAGTATAGTGTAAAGCTCCCTTGGATGAATAAGTCTTAATGAATAGTAAAGCAAAATGAGAGAGAGAGAGAGGATATAATTAATAGCTCCCTTCCATGAATAAGTTTTAATGAATAGTAAAGGGCAAAACGAGAGAGAGAGAGAGAGAGAGAGAGAGAGAGAAAGTAAGTAAGTATATCTTAGTTTAACCAGACCACTGAGCTGATTAACAGCTCTCTAGGGCCTGGCCGAAGGATCAATTTATTTGTACGTGGCTAGAACCAATTGCTTACCTAGCAGCAGGACCTACAGCTTGTTGTGGGATCCAGAGCCACATTATAACGAGAAATGAATTTCTATCACCAGAATCAAATTTCTCTTGTTCTTCACTGGCCGGTCGGAGATTCAGACTCGCGACCATCAGAGTAGTAGCTGAGAACGGAACCCGCTCACCCAAAGAAGGAACTGAGAGAGAGAGAGAGAGAGAGAGAGAGAGAGAGAGAGAGAAGTGTATAATTATAGCTTCTTTGAATCAATAAGTCTTAATGAATAGTAAGGCAAGAGAGAGAGAGAGAGAGAGAGTGTATATAATTAATAGCTTCCTTGAAGAATAAGTCTTAATGAATAGTAAAACCAAAATGAGAGCAAAAGAGAGAGAGAGAGAGAGAGAGAGAGAGAGAGAGAGGGGGCTCACCTGATGCCGTCCTTCGGTATAAATTCAATCTATTTATTTGTGCTACAGTAACAAAATCCCCTTCTTTTTTTTTTTTTTTTTTAGGCCAGGGGAGGGAGCAAAGAGACAAAAGGACTGCTATTTCTGTTCGTTGTTTGTGATTGGGAGTGACGACTGTTCTCTCTCTCTCTCTCTCTCTCTCTCTCTCTCTCTCTCTCTCTCTCTCTCTTTATTTTACTATTTGTTGCGTTAAGACATATTCACAAGGGTCATTGATTATTCTCTCTCTCTCTCTCTCTCTCTCTCTCTCTCTCTCTCTCTCTCTCTCTCTCTCTCTCTCATTTTATTCTTTATTTGTTGTATTAAAATATCTTCCCATTAGTCGTCCTTGGATTGTGCTCGAGATATTAGGTATTCATGGATTCTTAATCAAACATGTTTCTTAAAAGTTATATTACATAATATACTTATGAGTTATGCTGTGTGGAAGTATGTGCTAAATTAATATTATGATAATATTTCATTTATATATATACTATACTGTATATATATGTATATATATACATATATATGTACATATATACATATATATGTATACATATACATATATAAAATATGGTACATACTTTCACTAAAATATTTTCAGGGAACATATACTGACTTCACTGCATGTGTGACTCTCATGATTTGGTTATTTCTACTTTGCTTGTAATTTTCTTCTGCTTGTATTTTCTTCTACTCATCGTAAGTGAGTGAAATAAGTAGCCGAAAGAGGTTCTTGCATGTGCTCTTCTTCTCATTCATCATCATAGTGTTGTTATTCTCGTTAGAAATTAAATCCTTTTTGTTTAAATGTCACCTACAGGTGGACATAATATATATTTTGAGTGCTAATAGATGTCTGGGCTATCAGGATATAGAGATTATTAATGCCCATCCACGGGGCGAGATAAAATACTACTTTCTCCTGTTTGACATCAATTGTAGAGATAGGAACAGTGCAGAAACTCTTAAAGTTACGTTTTCTCTGGTGGGTAGTGTCTTCAGTGCGCCTCACGCTGTGCGACGCAGGCATTACTTAAGGTTCTTTGCAGCGTCCCTTCCTTAGGCCCCTAGCTGCATCCCCTTTCGTTCCTTTTTATTGTACCTCCATTCATATTCTTCCACCTTACTATCCACCCTCTGCTGACAATTGTTTCATATGCAACTGCAAGGTTGTCCTCCTGTTACACCTGTCGTACCTTTCTGCTCTCAGTTTCACTTTCAGCGCTGAATGTCCTTATCGCAGATCTCAGTGCTGGGCCTTTGGCGTAAATTCTGTATTCCATTCCGTTCCAGAGTAACGCGTCGTGGCCCAAAGCGAGCCAATTCAAGTCATTCGCGGGAAAATCACAGTAACACTGCAAATATTAAAATCTGTTTCGGATGTGCTTTATTCTTTATTTTTCCAAATTTGGATACAGTAGCATCTGTTGCACGTATTTGCATTTGGAAATTCCAGTCCGGCTCGCAGCAGGGTTACCCTCGAACATTTTGTTTTCAAAACTAGTTTTTGGGAAACGGTTGACCATACTCTGTTAAAAAAAATATTAACTTTGTCTGCGTTTGTTTCTGTTTCAAAAAATGTGGTGGGATTCTTCTGACTGTAAATTTTGCCTACATCATACACAATTACCAGAAAACCTTTTTCTATATTCAAGGGCAAATATAATTAATTTTGAATTTTGAGATTAGTTGCACACTAGCAAAGCATATTTCCTCAGTGGGACTAGAGTTCCCATTGTGCGTTTGGGACAAAACATCATCATTATTATTATTATTATTATTATTATTATTATTATTATTATTATTGTGTGTGTGTGTGTGAGAAAATGAACCCTATTCACAAGGAACAAGCCCATCGCTGGAGCCATTGACTTGAAATTCAAGCTTCCAATAAATATGGCGCCATTTGAAATAAGTAACAGAAGTAACAGGAAATACAGAAAAAGATTAGCCATTAGGAAAGAAAGTAAATTAACATAATAGACATCATCACGCATGCGCCACCCTTCTATTCCGAGGCCGTCACTGATAAGCTCCTTAATTGATAATTCTGTTGTCACATTTTCCTTCATTTCTGTAATATTGAGGGCAAGGGTTTGCAGTCGAGCTGTGACTTTTAAACTTATTTAAAAAACAAGTAAAATAAACGCCGAAGTTTTCTGTACTGCGTATAAAAATGTATGAACTGCGGCCCTTGAAGCTTTCAATCACGACCTGGTGGTGGCCTGTCCTATAGCGTTGCCAGACGCAAGATCAGGGCTAACCTTAACCGTAAATAAAATAAAATTTACTGAGGCTAGAGGGCTGCAATTTGGTATGTTTGAGGATTGGAGGGTGGATGATCAACATACCAATTTGCAGCCCTCTAGCCTCAGTAGTTTTCAAGATCTGAGGGCGGACAGAAAAAGTGCGGACGTACAGACAAAGCCACCTCAGTAGTTCTCTTTTACAGATAACTAAAAAATGATGGTGTTTGTTCGTTTGTCGTTGCATTGGATTCAGTGGGAATTTGGACTTTCTAGAATATTGTAGAATTTAATATCATATGAAGTCACCTGTAATAATAATTATTACAGTAATACAGTTTTTATATCTCACAAAGATATAATGTATACAAAGCATTTAGGCGTGGAAAAGCACTCATCTCTCTCTCTCTCTCTCTCTCTCTCTCTCTCTCTCTCTCTCTCTCTCTCTCTCTCTCTCTCTCTCTCGTAGTTTAGAATTTAGTGAGTATCATATGAAATCATCTAATAATGATTATTACAGTGATAATAAATTTTATATATTTCATAAAGATATATATGATACATCTGGGATTGCAAAAGCACTCCTCTCTCTCTCTCTCTCTCTCTCTCTCTCTCTCTCTCTCTCTCTCTCTCCATCAGATGTAATCTTCAACTGAAATATGTCGAGTGGAAACCAGGAACGAAAATGAAATTAGAATTTGTCTTTGTGACAGAACTCCAAATGGTCTCAATCGTCCGGATTTGGTTGCCTTGCTAATGCATTCTCAGAGAGAGAGAGAGAGAGAGAGAGAGAGAGAGAGAGGAGAAAAACTATGACAATTCCTGTGGAAAAATCTTAATACTGCAAATATACATTTTATTTATTTACATATTTATTTATTTATGACAATTCATGTGAAAAATCTGAACACATATATATATATATATATATATATATATATATATATATATATATATATATAATATATACATATATATATATACATACATACATACATACATACATATATATATATAGAGAGAGAGAGAGAGACAGAAACTTATGTGCGCGTCCCGAGGAAGCCCCTTCATTTTTATAGCGACGTGACTCCAAAGGGAACTTCTGCATCGGGTGCAATATTGCACTAAAGGCTTGACACCCGTAAGCCATTCGGCAGAAAGCATAAAGTTAGAGAGAGAGAGAAGAGAGAGAGAGAGAGAGAGAGAGGAGAGAGAGAGAGAGGCTCTGTGACATAAAGCCACATCAAGGAGAGAGAGAGAGAGGCTCTATGACATGAAACCACACCAGGGAGAGAGAGAGAGATGAGAGGGAGTTCGGAAGAGTGGAAGAAAGGGAGTTCTGGAAAGTGGAAGGGCAGACTGGAAATGGAAAATTGCAGAAAATATAAAGGAACATTAAGAGAGAGAGAGAGAGAGAGAGAGAGAGAGAGAGAGAGAGAGAGAGAGAGCGATCTATGACCCAAAGAAACCACACCAAAGAGATGAGAGAGAGAGATCTGACCCAAGAAACCACACCAGAGAGACCAAGAGAGAGAGAGAGAGAGAGAAATGTGTGACCCAAAGGAAACCATACCAGAGAGAGAGAGAGAGAGAGATGTCTCTCTCTCTCTACCTCTCTCTCTCTCTCTCTCTCTCTCCACACATATAATGTATTCACTGGGGTTATTAATTCTCTCTCTCTCTCTCTCTCTCTCTCTCTCTCTCTCTCTCTCTCTCTCTCTCTAACAACCAGTCTCCCAAGAGTAAGTATCCCCAGATCTCAAATTCCGCCCTGTGAGATCAGGAAAACCTTCTGAGAGCAATTTACTGTCATTTGTTAATTTCCTCAAAGCACTTTCAGTAGGCACTTTCGAGTCAGAATCTTCTGGGGTGGGGGTTGGGTGGGGCGGTCTTTCCAGAACTGATTAAATATGATTCATTGTGCGCCCAGCTGCTGCTAAGAAAATTGATTGTCTGCTGTAAAGTTGATTGCAAGAGAGAGAGAGAGAGAGAGAGAGAGAGAGAGAGAAACAATATATGCATCCAGTTATGTATATATATATATATATATATATATATATATATATATATATATATATATATATATATATATATTATCATATATATATATATATATATATATATATATATATATATATATATATATATATATATATATATATATATATATATACATATACACACATATACATACACACACACACTAACAAATCTAATTGTATTATCTCTCTCTCTGAATAGAGACTAACTTCATGAATAAACATTCAAGAGTTCTAGTGTAAGAGCGGTCCCCAAGTGACGTCTTGCAAGGAGCCTTTTTTAAATTTTTGTATTGCGTTTGCTCTCCTGTTACGGAGGAAAATATCTTACGAAATTACTTCTCGTATAAGAGTGTTATTCTGTTTGGGTAACATCTCTGAAACGCCGGTGCATGTTTGTTCAGTTCTCTCTCTCTCTCTCTCTCTCTCTCTCTCTCTCTCTCTCTCTCTCTCTCTCTCTCTCTCTGCTTATTGTGTTGTATTGATGTATATTCACAGTGGTTATTAACCACTCTCTCTCTCTCTCCTTATTGTGTTGTACTGAGGCATATTCACAGGGGTTATGAACCATTCTCTCTCTCTCTCTCTCTCTCTCTCTCTCTCTCTCTCTCTCTCTCTCTCTCTCTCTCTCTCTCTCTCCTTGTTGTGTTGAATTGAGGGAAAAATTCACAGGGTTTGAATCATTCTCTCTCTCTCTCTCTCTCTCTCTCTCTCTCTCTCTCTCTCTCTCTCTCTCTCTCTCTCTCCCCAATATGCAAGAGTTTAATCCGGGAACAGAAAGGGAGAATTTTGCCCTACGTACTCGCGCGGTTACATTAATATTCCGTTGTATTTTATTCGGAAAGTGAAACGACATAATTCTCAATATCTGCATATTTGAAAACATGCAATATTCAGTCAATATACAGTGAACAATATACAGTGAACAACTCAGGGGCGATAACAGTCAGTTTTAATGGGCAATTCCCAGTTGCTATAATTGATGACGTCACTTATCCCGAACACAGGGTTATGAAC
>NC_089763.1:24653494-24658494 GCF_040412425.1 Macrobrachium rosenbergii | reverse complement strand
GCCACACGATTTAGGCCTATGGCCAATCAAGAGCTGGGACCTATGATGACGAAGCCACACGGTTGGGCCCTGCAGCCAGAAGCAAAACTAGGACCTGGTGACGAAAATCGTGTGGCTACGTCATCTGAATCCAGCCCTAACAACCCATAGGCCTAAATCGTATATCTCATTCGATCCAGGGACGGATAATTAACGGAATGACTCGATTTTCTGCCGAAACATAGACAAAACTCCTGTGTCAGCCTCCTCGAATTATTCATACGCACTTGACGAGAATTCCCCGGACTCCCCCATTTGACAAGAATTCCCCGGCCTCGCCCATTTGACAAGAATTCCAGGCATCAGGACCTCCGCTGCGCCCATATAAATTTCATAAAACTCAAAACCCAAAGTTTGGGTCACAAATCCTGCCTATTTTCAAACTTGCAGTGGGGAGGGAAAAGCTGCGCAAAGATTAATACCGGAATTCGAGGATTTCATTATTCACCGCATCCAGATTCGGTTTCTCTTTGTTAACGGTGCCGAAATAGAGAGGACAAGATATCATGACATCGTGCGGGAATTAAACCCTCAAAAAACTTTCAGTTTTATTACCTTTCATTATGTTTTCTGGTCATGAGAGCTTGAATTCGTCCCTGTTTTGACGAACTGGTGTATCCCATTTTTTCTTTTTTCTAAGTTTTTGGGTGTTCCAGTCAAAGTGTCGCAGTTTTAGTTTTCTGCAAAAGAAAACTATTGTGCCGGCTTTCTGTCCGTCCCCAGATCTTAAAAACTACCGAGGCTAGAGGGCTGCAAATTGGTATGTTGATCATCACCTCAATCATCAAACATGCCAGTTACAGCCTCTAGCCTCAGTAGGTTTATTTTATTCAGAGTTAAAGTTAGCCATGATCGTGCTTCTGGCAGTGATATAGGACAGGCCACCACTGGGCCGTAGTTAAAGTTTCATGGGCCGCGGCTCATACAGCATTATACCGAGACCACCGAAAGATGGATCTATTTTCGGCGGCCTTGATTATACGTTGTAGTGGCTGTACAGAAACTTGAAGAAACTTCGGCGCATTTTTTACTTGCTTGATACATCATATGAGAATTTTAGCTGTCTGCGTTGTCAGATTTCCCAACAAAACTTCCACAAAAGATGAGCTAATTAGTAGCTCTGAATAATATCACACTCTTTTCAAGCCTATTTTCTCTGAATGAGGAAAAAATGGAGAAATGATTACTAACTCGATTAGTGATCACTTCTCCAGATCCGGTCTCCAAATCATTTCTTATAATCATTTCTTCCGAATAGATTCCCTTTGATGTGTAAAAGCTTTTTGACGACCTTTCAGTTCTGAGCTAGCTCTCTGGGACGAAGTTCCTAGCTTCATGCTGATATTTTATTTCAGCAATCGAGAATATACATCCATTGAGGCCTTAGTTCTAAAGATCGACCCATCGCTGAACTTATTCCATGTCTCCACTAACGCTAAAAGACAGTAACGGAGATTTAACATTTACGTCCTCGTAGGAGGTTAGTGCCGACAGTGCACCCGTGCACCTTGTACGGCAGTCCCTTGTTGGACGAGTGGGCTCCGTTCTCAGCTAGCACTCTGCTGGCCGCGAGTTCGAATCTCCGACCGGCCAATGAAAGGTAGAAGAATCTATTTCTGGTGATAGAAATTCATTTCTCGCTATAATGTGGTTCGGATTCACAATAAGCTGTAAGTCCCGTTGCTAGGTAACCCCAGTTTGGCTCTCAGCCACGTCAAATAAATCTAATCCTTCGGGCCAGCCCTGGGAGAGCTGTTAATCAGCTAAGTGGTCTGGTTAAACTAAGGTATACGTAACCTCTTACGGTGCACTGTAGGCATTACTTAAGGTTCTTTACAGCGTGCCTTTGGCCTCTAGCTGCAAACCCTTTCGTTCCTTTTACTGTGCGTCCTTTCATATTCTCTTTCTTCCAACTTCAATTTCACTACTCCTAACAAAAATATTGATTCACAGTTCAACTGCGAGGTTTTCCTCCTGTTACACCTTTCAGACTTTTACTGTCAATTTCCGTGTCAGCGCTGAATGATCTCATAGGTCCCAGTGCTTGGCCTTTGGCCTAAATTTTATATTCAGTTCAATTAACATTTACGTAACTATTGTGTAGCTGGTCGCCATTAAATTTTAACCCAGTTCGTCAGCTTTCACCAGATGAGAGTGAAAATGTAAAAATGTTAGATTAACTAAAGGAAAACGCTTCTGCTCTTACTTGGTAATCATCTGAAAGACTATGTATACAAAAGTGTAATGAACCTTCTTTCGTGAATAGTATTCAGAACAGTTGAACACTTTCTTATTTATTTCCAAGATGGATTCGACAATGGTTGCGTGCATGTAATTTGTCGCATGCAGTGTAGTGCATATATATATATATATATATATATATATATATATATATATATATATATATATATATATATATATATATATAATGTTATGTATGTATGTACATATATATATATATACATACATACACACATACATATATATATATATATATATATATATATATACATATATATATATATATATATATATATATATATATATATATATATATATATATATATATATATATATATATATATATATATTCATATATATATATATATTTAAATTAAAAACATATCCAAAGCAAGCGTTGCACATTAAACGAATTAGCAATGCTTTAGATAAGTAATTGTTCATTATATTATATCTATAACTATATTGAAGAGTAATTGCTATTTATTTATAGCGTTGAACAATTATGACTAAAGCATTTTACTATGTGGAACAACTTTGCTTTGAATCTTTTTATTTCATGATAAACTATTTTAATATAAAAAAATAACTATCGCTTTCTAATATCCTCATAATAACCATACGAATATACTTATCATAGCTATACGCATTCATTCACCTGGGAAAAACGCTATTGTATACAGTTTTACAAGCGGTCATCGTTGCCATCAGAGAGATGGGACAAACCTACGAGCACGTGATATTCCCAGCACTTAAACCTGATTATTGGTCTTTTAAATGAAAATAAGCAACATTAGTTCTGATGAGGACCGAGCTCATAAACCTTTTATCTCTATTGTAAAAAATCATTCTCTTTTGAGTAGATTTAATGATGATGTACTTAGCCTTTTTCATAAAAAATATCCATTGTTAAGAGAGACTCGTTAACGCAAATGTGCTGCCATTGTGCCCCGTTCTGTATGAATTGAGTTGGTAACAGTGCTCGCAGTGCTTTGGTGACAATATGGGCCATGGAACAAAAGGATTTTCTAAAATTTATAGTACTTTGCTCATTATTATGATTTTTAAATTCCAAGTGAAACTAATGCATATGCCATAAATATATATATATATATATATATATATATATATATATATATATATATATATATATATATATATATATGTATACATATATATATGTAAATATATATATATATATATATATATATATATATATATATATATATATATATATACATACATACAATATATATATATAATGTATATAAACCTAGAAAAAAACAGTCCCGACCATGAACTACCCTCGCTGTGTCTGCTTGAACATTCAATTGACAGTCGGTCAGAAGAGAGAGAGAGAGAGAGAGGAGAGAGAGAGAGAGAGAGAGAGAGAGAGAGAGAGAGATTATTTGCTTATCCCTCTTTGATGTCCTCTGGTAACGGTCCCACCACGGAATTCCAATTAAAGGTATACTCCGGAAATTGGAGAATTACCGTCCAATCTGTTTTACCAAAAGCGGTTCGAGTCTCGGTTAAACTTTCCGTTCATTAATCCCGGATGGGTGGTGTATCGTTGCTCTCTCTCTCTCTCTCTCTCTCTCTCTCTCTCTCTCTCTCTCTCTCTCTCCTCTCTTTCTCTCTCTCTCAGCAATAAAGTGATTAGCTATGAATGGGTTGAGGGTTACAGAGGAGGTAAATGAAATCAGAATGGAGAAATTTTATCCTTTTTTTTTTAAATAACTTTTGTTATATATTCTCTCGTTGAAGTAAGTGCTGGTTTAGTTTTATTTAAGCTTAGTTTTTCTTCAAGTTGAGTTTCATTTAAGCTTGTTTTTAAAAGTTTGACTTCATTTAAGCTTATTTTTCTAGTTTAGTTTCATTAAATCTTTTTTTATTTAGTTTCATTTAAGGTTATTTTTAAAGGTTAGTTTAATTTCAACTTATTTTCAAGTTTAGTTTCATTTAATTTTATTTTCTGAAGTTTAGTTTCATTTAAGCTTATTTTTTTGAGGTTAGCTTTATTTAAGCTTATTTTTGTAAGTTAATTTTCATTTAAGCATATTTTTTAAAGTTTAGTTACGTTAAATCGTATTTTTTTTTTATTTCAGTTTCATTAAAGGTTATTCTTTAAATCTTATTTTTAAAAGTTAGCATCATTTAGGCTTATTTTTTGAAGTTTAGTTTCATTAAATTTTTTTATTTTAGTTTCATTTAAGGTTATTTTCTTCAGTTTAGTTCCATTTAAGCTTACTTTTGAATTTTTTTTTAATTTAAGCTTATTTTTCGTGTTTTAGTTTCATTTGAGCAAATTTTTTAAAAGCCTAGTTTCATTTAGGCTTATTTTTAAAAATTTAGTTTCATTTGCTCATACTTTTTATATTTTAGTTTCATTTAAGCTTTTTTAAAGTTTGAGTTCATTTAAATTTATTTTTAAAAGTTTAACTTCATTTAGACTTATCTTTTAAAGTTTATTTTAAATGAATATTATTTTAATAATTTTAGTTTCATGTAAGCTTATTTTTTAACTTTATTTTTAAGTTTAGTTTCATTTTAGCGTATTTTTAAAGTTTAGTTTAATTTAAGCGTACCATACAAGATTTAGTTTAATTTAGGCTAGTTTAGTTTCGTTAAGCTTATTTTTAAGTTTAGTTTCTGAGTTTTTAATAAGAGGAGTTCAACTTTTATAAAGATCTGTTAAAAAAAGGATTTGAATAATTTTT
>NC_089763.1:24645994-24650994 GCF_040412425.1 Macrobrachium rosenbergii | reverse complement strand
TTCTTTCTTCTTATTTTCCATCTTCTAAATTAATTCATAGTGCAGCTTTGAGGTTTTCCTGCTGTTACACCTTTCAAACCTTTTTACTGTCAATTTCAGTTTCAGCCCTGAATAACATCATAGGTCCCAGCGCTTGGCCTCTGGCCTAAATTCTATATTCTATATTCTATTCAAAATATATAAGTCATCCTGAAATCTGGTCGCAGCGTTCAAGCCCTGATACAAAATACATACGTTATTCTCAAATCTAGTGGCAGCGTTTAAACCCTGACACAGAGTGCAGCCATTCTTCTGAAATTTAGTTCAGAAACAAACGCCTGGCAACGATAAGGTGACAATTTCCTCAGCTATTGGAAAGTGTTCGATATCATTTCCAGATACTCGTGACACAGCAGGGGCTTTCTCTTGCTTGGGTAAAATTGGGATAGGGTTTTGTTCGGCTTTTTATTTTCCGTCTTTCGAAATAATGCACTGTATTCTGGCTTACAGAGAGAGAGAGAGGGGAGGAAAGAAAGAGACACACCCAAACACACACACACACACACACACAAACACACACATTATATATATACACTGTATATATGTAAATTTAAATTTGTGTAACAATTGTTTTAGTCTATTTCGTATGATTTTTCTTTTCATAATAATAATAATAATAATAATAATAATAATAATAGTAAACAATAATAATAATAATAATAAAGATAATAATAATAATAATAATAAAAATACTGATTCTAATAATAATATGTAATTTTGTATTATATGATCACTTATATATATAATATATATATATATGAATGTACATGTATTATATAATAATATATATATATATATATATATATATATATATATATATATATATATATGTATATATATGTATATATATATATATAATATATATATATATATATATATATATATATATTATATATTATACATATATATATATATATATATATATATATATATATATATATATATATATATACTATATATATATCATCAAATTCTCATGACCTGAATATTGGTGAGCTCTCTAGCCCAATGAAGCATCTTGATTAATTCGTTTGGCTTCTTCAAAGGATTGGAAACTCTTGGGAAATGATTCAAATACTCCCCGCGAGATATGCAACCCCACTTGCAATGATTTCCGGTGTGTAAGATTGAATGATTGCAATCCAACCCCAGATCAAATATATTTCTAGATCAGGTGCGAATTTACTTGTTTATATTAATTTGAAAAAGTATTTTTCTAAAGGAGTTTCTATATCAGATTTAACATTTGTTTATATATAAGAGTTTTATTTACTTTGATATAAGTTCGAAATGTATATTATGATTTTTTTTTTCAACCTGGCTGTGACTTAGGGGAGCATTGTCATCAGTGCACCTCGCGTGCTGCACTGTAGGCATTACTTGAGGTTCTTTGCAGAGTCCACTTCCCTTGGGCACCAGCTGCCAGCCTGCACTGATTCGTTTACTATGCCTCCCGTTCATATTCTCTTCCCATCCTGAATTTCCACCCTCTCTAACAGCTGTTTCATGGGTGCAGCTACGGGAGTTTTTCCTCTATTACACCTTTCAGACCTTCTTACTGTCAATTTTCCTTTCCTTGTGAATGACCTCCCCAGCTCCCAGCGCTTGGAGTCTGGCCTAAATTCTATATTCCTTCCTTCTTACGACGCTCGATACACTACGGGAGGCCTTATTTGCAGTTTATGTTGCTGGATTGGATTCAAAAGGTGTTTTGCAAAATCATTTTATCTATCATTGCATGCGGTGGAATACATAAACCATATTATTTTTACATTTATTCACATATATATATACATATACCTTGTGTATATATTTATACATACATATGTATATATATATATATATAGTTATATTTGTCATATATATATACACATATATATACAAATATATATATATATATTATGTATGTATGTATATATATGAAGGTATATCCGTACACATACATATCCAAGGCATTTTACAACTTCTACCCAGGCATAAGAGAGAGAGAGAGAGGACAATAGTGCAATACCACACACAGTATAAAACACGTATAAAGGTTTCATTTCGATTGATATTCGATTTGACCCCTCTTGTGGAATTTCAATGAATTGCTTTGTGTGCCCCATTTGCCGTTCAAATCAATATCTTACTGGTGAGGATTTTTTTGGGGTTGCTGTAAGAGGGGAGGGCCAGGGTAGTAGTATTAGTAGCAAAGGAGAGAAATGATTCTTTTATGCATAATTGGTCAGAGAAGCTATTCAAGTGACTACTGTATTCTCGTTAATTCTGATAATTTTGAGATTTAGAAATATATATATATATATATATATATATATATATATATATATATATATATATATATATATATGATAATAACATGCAAATTTCATATACATACACATAATATACATAATATGAGCTTGGTGTCTATTGGAGAACGATGCAAAGATTCTTCAAAGCCATTTTTAACACCCAGGTGATTCCTTATCCAGCAGGTTCAACAAATAACAGAGGCTCATAACAGATACTGACAACTAATCAATCACAGACTCTCAATTACTCAGTTACAAAAACTCACGAAAAGCTAATGCCGGAAGCCAAACAATTAGCCAGTCACTGATTTTCACCATTAGCCAGTCATTGACATTCACAATTAGCCAGTCACTGACATTCATAATTTGCCAGTCACTGACATTCATAATTTGCCAGTCACTGACATTCACAAGTAGCCAGTCACTGGCATCCACAGTTTCATCACAATTCAAAATTATTGATCACTGATATTCACCCAAATCATCCAGTCCACTGACGATGCAATTAGCCCATCACCAACATTCACATTTTAGCCAGTCGCTGCGTTCACGAATTATTGATCACTGACATTGTTTACGGTTTTAACCAGTCACCGTTCACGAATTGATATTGATCATTGACATTCCACACAATTCTATTGATCACTGGCATTCGCAATTCATCAGTCACTGAATTCCCCAGTTAGCCAGTCATTCGTTGGCATTCACCAGTGTGGTCACACAGTATTTCACAATTAGCCTATGCACTTTGGCTTTGTTCATAATTAGCCAGTCACTAACATTCTCAATTTAACCAGTCACTGACATTCACAATTACCCAGTCACTGACAGTCACAATTAGCCAGTCACTGGCATTCACAGTTTAACCAGTCACTAAGTTCTGATGAGCGGTCATTTGACATTCACGATTTAGTGGTCGCTGGCATTCCCCAATTGTATTAACTGACATTCACAATTAGCCAATCGAAGAAAGTCGCATTCAGCCAGCCCAACAATTAGCCAGTCACTGACATTCACAATTTGCAAGTCATTGACATCCATAATTAGCCTGTCACTGACATTCACAATCACAATTAGCCAATCGAAGAAAGTCGCATCCAGACAATCTGAGGAAATGTTCGGCTTAAACTTCGAAATTCCAGTTGATATTAAGTGATATATAAGGGTTAGTAGAGAGTTCAATGCCTCCGTTGACGTCGATAGCCTCGTGGGGATATGATCTGCATAAAAAAAAGACTTTTTCAAATAGTCTTGATATTTTTCCGCCACAAAGCTAAAAGGGGTTTTAGGGAATTTCAGTGGGACCATTGACATTGCAAACGGAAGTTCAGATCTATAATGCTTATTTCATTTCTACTTTTGGTATTCACTGTCGGTCTCCAAATATAATGTTCCTTCGCTGATCGAGAGATTAGAGGTCATTTTCCCCTGCTAAGATTAGTGTGTGATCATTGTTCAGGCTGTGATATGAAATAGAGAAATAATTTTGGCGCTCCATTACTGGCATTGGCTCTCGTGTTTCCTAGGATTTCTGAAGTGAAAATGAACGGCGAATTAAATTTCATTTATACACTGAGTATGATCTGGTCATTCGACTCTCTCCCTCTCTCTCTCTCTCTCTCTCTCTTTCCTTTCTCTCTCTCCTAAGCTACGTAACGTTTGCCTTACTGAATATATATATATATATATATATATATATATATATATATATATATATATATATATATATATATATATATATATATATATATATATAATGAGCATTGTCTGTCTCTAGGAAAATATTATATCAAATGTATCGGTGTTACGTAAATAGGGAGGAATGCGTTAGCCACAGAATATAATCATTTTGGATCGCTTATGCCGAATAACCCCAGAAAAATTCTGTCAAAGGAAAGCGGTATCTTGACACAACATAACGATTTGATTCAATTTGCGAAAACGTAAACATTTTGTCTCGTTCTCGCTGCTGTTTATTAGCGATACCCGTTTACGAGTTTTCTGCAGCGTACGAAATTATATCTGTATTCATTTTTATGTTTATCTGTAGTGATTTATGTATTTGAAGGTTATATGACACCGTCCGCCATAAAACGGCTTGTGGTGATATTCGTGGTCATATGTACCCGGAATTAGAGCTCTGTCTTTCTTGCTGTCATTTAAAGCTCTCTTTTTCTCTCTTTTAAAGCTCTCTTTTCTCTGTTTCAAAGATCTCTCTTCCTCTCTTTTAAAAATCGTTCTTTCTATCTTTTACAGCACTCCTTCTCTCTCTCTCTCTCTCTCTCTCTCTCTCTCTCTCTCTCTCTCTCTCTCTCTCTCTCTCTCTCTCTCTCTCTCTCTTTTAAAGCCATCTCTTACTCTTTTAAAGCTCTCTTTCTCTCTTTTAAAGCTCTCTCTTGCTCTCTTTTAAAGCTCTCTGTTTCTTCCTTTTAAAGCTATCGCTTGCTCTCTTTTAAAGCTCTCTCTTTCTCTCTTTTAAAACTCTGGCTCTTTCTTTAAAAGCTTTCTCTCTCTTAAAGTTCACTGTTCCTCTCTTTTAAAGTTCACTCTTCCTCTCTTTTAAAACTCTCTCTTTTAAAAAACTCTTTCCTCTTTTAAAACTCTTTCCTCTTTTAAAACTCTTTTCTCTTTTAAAGCTCTCTCTTGCTCTTTTTTAAGCGGTTTATC
>NC_089763.1:24625994-24640994 GCF_040412425.1 Macrobrachium rosenbergii | reverse complement strand
AGATGTTGATTTAGAAATAGCTAACAGAAAATGACACGTAATGTTGACTAAATCGTTTAATCATAATTCCAATATTTTTTAACTCATTTGAGAAAGAGAGAGAGAGAGGAGAGAGAGAGAGAGAGAGAGAGAGAGAGAGAGAGAGAGAGAGAGAGAGAGAGAGAGAGAATACTGTGTCATACTCGATATTCCAATGAACATGTATTTACTGATGTTCTTCGCAAGCAACAGACATCTGTAATTTTTATGCTTTTTTGTGTATATATATGTAATATACATATTTATATGTTATATTTATGTATGTATAAATGTATGTATGTATTTATATATGTATATATACATCATAGTATGTGTGTATATAGGATTATAAACATACGCTGTATGTATCCATATACATGTGCACATAAGCATGTTATATATATATATATACACACACACACACAGAATCCAGAAATAGTACAGTGTGCGTGTGAACTGAAAATCAGATTTTTCCTTCTTAACAAAGTTTTTGTGAGGAGGGCAAATATATTATCAGCAAGGCTCATCTTTGCCTTTGCAAAGGCCTGGAGAGTTATTTTCTTAGCATGTGAACTTTTTTGGTAATATTGGAAGAATATACAGTGTTACTGAATTACGATGCTATGTTTGTTTTGTTTCTCTTTGCTCCTTGTCTTTCATCTCCTTAATATTTTCTTTTCCTTCTCTCTGGATGTCTATTGTTGTTTTCTTCTTGTAACGTAATTGCGCACAACGAGAACCCAGTAGCTAGGTATTACTTTCTTGAGTTGCTAATGGACACTATATTCTTTGGAAGCTTGAATTTCAAGCCAGTGGGACCTGTGGTGGGCTTGTTCCGTATGAATAAGGTTCATCTTCTGCTTCTTAATAATAATAATAATAATAATAATAATAATAATAATAATAATAATAATAATAATAATAATAATAATAATTGGAAGCTTGAATTTCAAGCCTGTGATCCCTTCCGTGGGCTTTTTCTATATGAATAGGGTTCATCTTCTCAATAATAATAATAATAATAATAATAATAATAATAATAATAATAATAATAATAATAATTATTCTCTGGAAGCTTGAATTTCAAGCCTGTGGGCCTTGTGGTGGAATTGTTCCATATGAATAGGGTTCATCTTCTGAATAATAATAATAATAATAATAATAATAATAATAATAATAATAATCTCTGGAAGCTTGAATTTCAAGCCTGTGGGCCTTGTGGTGGGGCTTGTTCCATATGAGTAGGGTTCATCTTCTGAATAATAATAATAATAATAATAATAATAATAATAATAATAATAATAATAATAATAATAATAATAAAAATAATAATAATCTTTGGAAGCTTGAATTTTAAGCCAGTGGGCCATGTGATGGGCTTGTTCCATATGAATAGGGTTCATCTTCTGAATGATAGAGAAAATGAATAAAAGGAAGTCGATAGAAAGTTTGGCGAAGGCTGTTTTTTGATGAACTCGGATAATTGCCACAAATACCGTGTACTGCCATACGAGTCTTTTATTGTATCTTATTAAAAGTTATATTGGCTGAATTAGGAGAAGAGAGAATAAATAAAAAAAGAAACTCGATGGACAGGTTCGCGTTGGCCGTGTTTTGATAAAGTTGGATAATTGCCCCAAATATCATGCACTATTCCAGACTTTTTGTGGATTTCTGATAAATAGAAATAAAGAATCTACGAAGACTTAGTCTTTGTTAACTAAGCAAAAAAAAAAATATATATATATATAGCTCTACGAAACTTGCGCTCAAAAAGTGCTTACGATCTCTCGGGCCGCTTTCCGTCAACAGGCAGTAAATTGGATGTACTTTTTTCCTTTTTTTTTTTTTTTTTTACTTTCTCTCGCGCGTTTCAGCCATTCGCTCGAGTAAGCTGGAGAGAGCCTACAAAGTTCAGTGGAACTTAGGGGAAAAACATCCCCTCGGGACAAAGTGCCCAGGAAAGTTTGGTCGCACAAAAGGTTGTTATCTGAGAATAATATTCCTGGATGCATCAGTGAGGATGCGATGCTTCTTTCTTTCTCTCTTTCTCTTTCTCTCTCTCTCTTCTTCTCTCTCTCTCTCTCGTGTTACGCTTTTGTATGGTGCAAAAAAGCTCTCTTCTTAGTGTGTTACTCTGTTGTATGGGTGCAAAGTTTTCTTCTTTCTTCTCTTCTCTTTCTTCTCTTCTTCTTCTTTCTTTCTTTCTCTCTCTCTCTCTATCTATATATATATATATATATATATATATATATATATATATATATATATATATATATATATATATATATATATACTTGTATATATATATGTATATATTATATACATATATATATATATATAAATTTTATATACACATATAATATAGGCTTTTCGCACCTATAAAACGCAGAGTAACACTGGGAAAGAGAGAGAGAGAGAGAGAGAGAGAGAGAGAGAGAGAGAGAGAGAGAGAGAGAGAGAGAGAGAGAGAGAGAGAGAGAGAGCGAGCAAGTATCCTCCTCACTGACGCATCCAGGAATAGCCCAATATTCTCAGATAACAACCTTTGTGCGACCAAACTTTCCTGGGCACTTTGTCCCGAGGGGATGTTTTTCCCCCTAAGTTCCACTGAACTTTGTGGGCTCTCTCCCGGTTTACTCGAAAACGAATGAAAGCTGAAACGCTCTAGAGAAAGTAAAAAAAAAAAGAAAAGAAAAAAGTACATCCAATTTACAGCCTGTTGACGGAAAGCGACCCGGGAGATTGTAGGCTCTTTTTGAGAACAAGTTTTACATCCCAAGTTTTTATTTTTTTTTTTGTTGGCCATTGACTTGATACCCAGCTTCTAAAGAATATATGGTGTTCCTTAGAAGTAATAGAAAGTAAAGGGAAATGCAGAAAGAAGGGATCAGTTATTAAAAAAACAAAAGATCAATAAGAAATTCATAAATAAATAGATAAAAAATGTAAGCAAATTACAAAAAAGGAAGGGGAATTGTGTTAGGGTAGTAAGGCATTGCATCTTCGCTTGAACTTCTGAGTCAGTCAGCGCTGAAAGGGAAATTGAGAGTAAGATTGGTTTGAAAGGTGTAAGGTGAGGAAAAACTCGCAGTTGCACTATGAAACCATTGTTAGAGCGGGTGGAGAACCCGAAGGAAGAAAGAGAATATGAACGGAGGTACAGTAAAAGGAAGTAGCGTTTATTTAAACAAGAAATAACTACGTAGAACGAACAGCAGTTCCCGGTCGAGAGATTTATGCCTCGACGAAAACAAGCCAGTGATATTTACATGTGCAATATATATTCCTCGGTCTTTTTAATAAGAGACCTGAACAGATGATGCCGCCTTTAATGTAATGCTATGTAATGGATTCGAGGATGAGACTGATTTGTATTTAATGGCGTACCCTGGATATTTAACTGTGCATAATTCTTAAGCCTGTTCACGCCTGTTTGGTGAAAGGAGAGTGTTAGCTGACAGTGTCAATGAACTGAAGCTTTAAGCTAATGCCTTTGGTCGTGTCCAGATATATATATATATATATATATATATATATATATATATATATATATATATATATATATATATATATATATATGTATATATACATATATACTTATATATTTTATATTATACATATATGTATATATACATATATAGATATATAGATATATTATATGTGTATATATATATACATATGTATACATAAAAGCAAGGAAGTAAAGCTTCAAATAATAGGCCCTGTCATCCAACAATCCCCTTTCACCAGACAGGCCTGAATAGGCTTGAGGAATATGCATTGTTAAATATCTCAGGAACATCATTAAATATAAATCAGTCACATCCTCGAATTCATTACATGACATTGCACTAAAGGGGAAGCCTGCGAGGCGACATCTGCTCAGATCTCTTATTAAAACGAACGAGGAATATATATTGCAAATGTATCACTCGCTTGTTTTCATCGAAGCATAAATCTCTCGACCAGGCGGGAGATATCCGGTATCTGGAACTGCCGTTTATTTTTACGTCGGTATTTCTTGTTTTAATAGCGCTACTTCCTTTTACTGTACTTCCGTTCATATTCTCTTTCTTCCATCTGACTGTCCACCCTCTCTAACAACGGTTTCATGGTGCAACTGCGAGGTTTTCCTCCTCTTACACATTTCAAACCTTTTTACTCTCAATTTCCCTTTCAGCGTTGATTGACCTGATAGGTCCCAGCGCTTGGCCAATGGCCTACATTATATATTCTGTTCTATTGTAAATATAACGCTGTTGGATGAACATAGAGTAAATGTGCCTTGTTGTCGAACTTCTCAATGTAGAATTCCTTTATTCCTCACACCGTTGGACTGTGGAACAGTCTCCCTAATGAGGATGTCTTACAACAGGAACTTCAAAAGTTCAAGCTAAGATGCAGTGCATCACTACCCTAAAACAGTTCTCTTGCATTTTTGCAATTTTACATACTAAAAATGTATAAATGAGGTTAATTATTAGAATGAGAGAGAGAGAGAGAGAGAGAGAGAGAGAGAGAGAGAGAGAGAGAGAGAGAGAGAGAGAGAGAGAGAAAGCAATTAAACTTAAGTCAACACAAAAACCTTAATGGCTATCCTAATATAAGGCCATGATGGAAGATCAAAGGGCCCTGAATTACGACGGTCCTGAAATTACGTCGAAAATTAATTACAGTGAAATACAACTTTAATACTTTATATATATACATATATATATATATATATATATATATATATATATATATATATATATATATATATATATATATAATATATATATATATATATATATATATGTATTTATATGTATATATGTGTATATATATAAAAATACATACATACACATACATGTATACTGTATACATATATATACACATATATGCATATATATACATATATAGGCCACTATAATGAAATAAACTTTTATTGCAAATATAATTTGTTTGTCCTTTTTTCTTCTTTTTTCTTCTTTCTTCTTCTTCTTCTTTCTTCTCTCTCTTCTTTCTTCTCTCTCTCTCCCTCTCCGTTCAAAATCTCGATAATCATTTATGACACCCCAAGAACTCCCTTACTTCGCTCTAATCGTCAGGAGAACTCATGGGAGCGATTTGAAGTCGCCCCATTACAGGTGATTTCGAGAGACTGACGACTTCTCCATTAAGACACGCTTCTCTCTCGTTCTTCAAGAACTGCCCTCGTTGTCTCTAATGCCCCGTGATTCTCCCGAGAAAAATGTACCTCAGGAGAGAGAGAGAGAGAGAGAGAGAGAGAGAGAGAGAGAGAGAGAGAGAGAGAGAGAGAGAGAGGTGCTGATGGTTTAGCTGTTGCAACGAAGGTGGTGTTATCCAAATGAAGTATATAAAAGAGAGAGAGAGAAAGAGAGAGAGAGAGAGAGAGAGAGAGAGAGAGAGAGAGAGAGAGAGAGAGAGAGAGAGGTGCTGTATGGTTTAGCTATTGCAACGAAAGGTGGTGTGTTATTCCAAATGCGGAAGTATATAAAGAGAGAGAGAGAGAGAGAGAGAGAGAGAGAGAGAGAGAGAGAGAGAGAGAGAGAGAGAGAGGGTGCTGTATGGTTTAGCTATTGCAACGAAAGGTGATTTGTTATTCAAAATGTAGAAGTAGTGAGAGAGAGAGAGAGAGAGAGAGAGAGAGAGAGAGAGAGAGAGAGAGAGAGGGGAAAGAAAGGTGCAGTATGCCTTAGCTATTTAAAGAAAGGCGATGTGTTATTCCAAATGCGGAAGCAAATAAAGAGAGAGAGAGAGAGAGAGAGAGAGAGAGAGAGAGAGAGAGAGAGAGAGAGAGAGAGAGAGGTGCAACATGCTTCGCTATTTTAAAGAAAGCCGATGTGTTATTCCAAATGCATAAGCAAATAGAGAGAGAGAGAGAGAGAGAGAGAGAGAGAGAGAGAGAGAGAGAGAGAGAGAGAGAGAGGTGCAGGAGATTTCAGCTGTTTAACGAAAGGTGACTGGTTATTCAAAGTGCAGAGTTAAATAAATAAATCTCCCTATTGCAGCAAAGTACTTTTTCCTTGTTCTTTTGGCTGACGCCCTAAGGCGATGTTGTTGACGGTGTTTCCTAGCGAAGCCTTTTCTTTCTTTTTCTCTGCGTCACGTCAAGCATCCTGACTTGATGCTTCGTCGTGCTTTTGTTTAATACCACTACTGACTTTTGGATGAGAGAGAGAGAGAGAGAGAGAGAGAGAGAGAGAGAGAGAGAGAGAGAGAGAGAGAGAGAGAGAGAGAGAGAGAGGTCATTTGTCATGCACTTTAGTTTTTTTTTTAAAGGAACTATTGTGCTGGCTTTGATCAGTCCGTATTGGCACTATTTCTGTCCGCATCAGATCTAAAAATACTGAGGAGAGGGCTGATCGGTATGTTGATCATCCACCCTCCAATCATCAGACATATCAAATTGCAGCTTCTAGTCTCAGTAGTTTTAATTTTATTCAAGGTCAAAGTTAGATGAGAGCGACGATATAGGGACAGACCACCACCGGGCCGTGGGAGTTTTATTGGCTCAGCTGTTACCGAGACCACCGAAAGATAGGTCTTTTCGGTGGTTATTCAAACGTGTACAGAAAGATTGCGCGAAGAAATCGGCGCATCTCTTACTTGTTTTCCATTTGTCTTTGCTTCGATGATTGCAGCAGAGATTTGGGGTGAATTTTTCGCCAGTATTTCGCGTCACTTTCACCTGTTTTCTACTTGCACTTGGAAATTTATCTTGGTGCGTATGCATGCCCACATGAGTTCCTACTCGCCGCCAAGTATATATATATATATATATATATATATATATATATATATATATATTATATATATATATATAAATATAAATATTATTAAATTATATATATACTGTATATAAATATTGATATATATTATATTATATAGCGATATATTATTTTTCTATATATATATTTTATATATATATATATATATATATATATATATATATATATATATATATATATATTTAACCAAAAAAGTAGGTGACAGTAAATGGAATAGGGTTTGTTAGGTTATACCATAACGACGGTTTTTTTTTATTAATACCACTAGTCGAAAACCACTGTTTGATTTGAAACCTGACTGTAGAGATGCATTTCAAGAAATCAGTACACAAAAGAGACTTGTGAGAGAAAGGTAGAGAAGTTTGTAAATTGTGATAGACAGCAGTGGATCAGCATTAATAAAACTTCATTTTTCATTGAAAACACTTTTTAGTAAAATTTTAATTGTTGTAATAAATGTTAATAAAAATTCAGTTATTAGTTAATATAACCGTATTTTCTCTGAATAAATGTTATCGTCTACTATCCATCTATTTTGGTTCGTCCTATGTATATACAGATGAGAATAAAATCCCTGTATTCTTGGTTAAGGAATCTGTAACTCGCTCAAAGAAAATTAACTTTACCTGAGTACCTTGTTCCCAGGCGACCCTGAGTGCAGTCCTGCGATAGCAGTTGGAGGCTTTATTCTGAGACAAATTGGAGAAATCTGTGGATATATGCTTATATAGTATCAGTGGAATATAGGCAAGTTGTTGTTGTTGTTATGGAATATACAGTGGCGTTATATCCTCACTAGGCTATTGTGAATTCAGGCCAATTCGTGTGACTCTCAATAGATTTTAACTATGCAAACCGTACACTGTAATATCGGAGAGCAGTAATCGTGAGAATATTTTATTTCTTTATTTCTTGTCGCTTGTCACTATTTCTATTTTACATTTAGCATCTTCACTTAACTCGATTTGAAATGTCACATTCAAGCAATGAAATCTTCTTCATCCTTTATTTAAAACGAAAATAGTTTAAAATGTATGACTCGATTTCAGATTCCATATACAAGTCATGAAATTTTCCTCATCCTTTATTTAAAACAAAAATAGTTTGAAATGTGCTTGACATCTGTTATTTTTGTTTGGAAATATAAATATAAATTTCTTCACTGTATGAAGTTTGAAGTTTCCCTTCAGTTGAATATTGTTTCGAGTTAAATAAATCGGATTCAGTGTATCAATATTGGTCACATATTCTGAAGCATTAAGAGGTTTACAAACCCTTCTCAGGGCAAGTAAAGTATTCATTTGATCCATTGGAATCAGTAAGAATATTTCCTGATTCCATATCTGGCAGGTATTGTATGGCCATTTTCTGTTAATAACCGTACAATATCAAGTGAAGCTTTGATTAAAAGTTTTCTTGTGAATAAATCCTTCTATGTATAGAATATATAGTATTATATATTATATATATATATATATATATATATATATATATATATATATATATATATATATATATATATATATATATATATATATATATATATATATACACACTCCATATTCCAGGGAAAGAAATTTAATATTTTCGGTAGGAGATCAACCACTTGCCTTAGCTCAGAGGGTAGTAAATATCACTTATTTTTAACAGTGCAAAATGCAAAACAAATAACGAATAGATTTTTTTTTTATTTTATACGTTCAGAGAACTTCAAGTATTTCATTGTTGCTTTCTGTCGTACATATGACTCTCACGTAAATAACACTAAAATTGACAGCTCCCATGGCGGATAAGAGTCGTAAGCGTTGGTTTATCTCTTCAGAGACAACATTGCCTCCACCGGTCGCATTGCTTTCGAGTCTTGGCTGGAAAAATAAATCGAGTGTTTATATTGACACGAAACATTCGCTAATGGAAACGTTGTGTCGCAACGCTTGGACTCGGAGTCTTCTTCTTTTCCTCCTTTCTTTACTCTTTTATGTCCACACCTGCTTCTCATTTTGGAGACCCTCGGTTTAGGCTTCAACTGTTTCTCTGCGTTCTTCTTCTTGCTCCGCCTTTCTGAGACTTTTGTTCCAGGCTTCATCAAGCTCTTCTTCTCCTTCTTCTTCTTCTTCTTCTTCTTCTTCTTCTTCTTCTTCTTCTTCTTCTTCCCCTTTCTACCTCTCCTACTGTTTCGAATTATTTCTCTTCGCATCGCGAGAGCTCTTGTTAATCTTTGCCTTCCATCAGGTAGATTAACCTTCGCTCTATATTTCATTCAAATTTCCCGTTCTCCCCCTTTCCTACTACGCGTTTTTTAGGCGATGCCCGAGAAAAATTACAATTCTTCTTCTCACGGAGATCTTATCTTTCTCTCTCTCTCTGTTCCTTACCACGTGATGCATTTATATTGTCCCTAATTTCAAGGTAGAAGAAATACCAGGGAATTTTAAGTTTATAATTTTTTTTTCTGTTACGTGGTCCAGTATTATGCCGTGACCATTTGCAAGGAACACCCGGGATATACAAAGGAAGGTCCGAAGGAACAAAGGGTTGACTGCAAGCTCTGGTTGTGAAGGAATACAACAAGCACGCTTGCTTGTACGTTTTGTCAAAAGCGCCAATACCATATTCTAAGGGATTTCTTCTTTCCCAGTTTGATCTTCAGTTTTTGACATCATTCAGAACGTTGTTGATTTCCATGAAACCACGTTCTCCCCGCTGTTGGGTGCGCTAGTCACTACACAGCCCTGAGTCCGCGTGAGAAATAGATGAGGGGTTTATTGCCTTACATGTCAGGATTGAACCAACGCGCGCTGGGCTCTGGAAGGACACAGACACGGCTTGTTCTGATGACTGTTGTAAATATGGCTTGGTCCATGCACAGATTATATATATACATATATATATATATGTATATATATATTATATTTTATATATATATATTATGATATATATATACACAGTATATATCAGAAAACCCATTTCATGGATAAATAATTTTTCATATTGGTTTCCAGACGTTGGATTTTACTAATGTGTCGTACAGAATTATAGATAGTCTTTAATAAATAGTTTGGGCTCTGGAAGGGCACAGACACGGCTTGTTCTGATGAGTGTTGTAAATGTCTTGTTCATACATCGTATATATATTATATATATATATATATATATATATATTATATATATATATATATATATATATATATATATATATATATATATATATATATATATATATATATATATATATATATATACACACATTCAAGGAACAAGGAAAAAAGAAGAAGACCTCCATTCTTACAGTTTTATGTTGTCTTTTCCTTTACGCATATTTTCTGTATTCTCTTAGTATTATTTTTTCATTTCGCTTGGTGAGTCACTGTCTTGGTTCCCTTGACCTATATCTTTTGTGGTCTTTTTTTTCTTGTTTTATGTTCATTTATATACCTAATTTTAACGCTGCGTTGCCATATGTTTGTGAATTTTAAATATTTTTTTTATTTTTATTTTTTAATACCGTGATTCTATCTGTAGTGCAAATTACTTTCTGGTTTAGCATTGAAAATATGACATATGGCGTGAAACGTCGGCAATAAATTTGTAAGAATGAAGGTCTTCGTTTCCCTTGTTCCCTGAGGATGTGAATATTTTGGCCGTGGCTTCTTCTGTATGTATGTATATATATATATTCTTATATATATATATATATATATATATATATATATATATATATATATATATATATATATATATATATATATATATATATATATATAAAGAAATATATATATATAAGGAAAACTTCATTTGGATAAAATAACTTTTCCTATTGCTTTCCAGACGTTAGCTTTTACTAATGTTTCATACAGAATTGTGGATAGTCGATAATAAACAGTTTGCAACTAGTCACTGTAAGCCATTAAAAAGATCCTCTCTATACGTATACCTGTTCGTTATTTCTGTCAAGATTCGAGTGTATATAAATTTTATCCTTTAGTTGGAAAAATAAATGATTTCAATAATGGGGTTTACAAAAATTCCATTTAATTTTCAGTATGGGAACATTACCGTTTATAGAGTCATTCAGGGATTAATTTGGTATTTCAATAAACATATATTGTCATTTCAATAAGCATTTGTTACTATTTCAGTGAACATATATTGCTATGGCGCGTCACTGCACTTTGGGAAATCTCACAGTTATATATAGAAGCAAAGCTGGATTTTTCAAAATCAATATTTGTAATTTGAAAAATACAGCTCTCTTCATAATTGTGGATGTTCACATATTATATTTTGCTATTTGCCACGTGAAATAAAGTAATATTTTTATTCTTATGAATATTTATCATTACGAATGCTGTTGTGAATATCAACACGGGAAGCTTATTTCAAGGGTACCTTCTGCTTTTGTTGTAAAGTCCTGTGCTTTAGGAACCGTGGAAGAATGCGTGCGTTCTCTATTCCTCAATAACATAATGTTTTGGTTTGTTCCTAAGGTCCTTCTATTTTATAAAATATATATATCTACATGCGAGTAAATTCAATTTTGCTAGCAGTTTCACTGGTTCTGTGACTTACTTCCCAACACATTTCATAAGTTGTATTTTGACAGGGATTTTTCACATTCGCAATTGATCCCTGATCCCCCCCTTTTCCTGCCGAGAGCAGCCAGGTTCTCTGAACAGCAGCACCAGTATGCAGTAAATGTGCCTCGCTGTCGAACTTCTCAGTTCTAGAGGTTCTTTATTCCTCACACCGTTGGACTGTGAAACAATCTTCTTAAGGATGTCGCGCAATTGGAACTTCAGAAGTTCAAGCGAAGATGCAGTGCATTGTTACCCTAATACAATTCTCGTTATATTTTAATAATTTACTTACATTTTTTAACCAATTTGTTATTTCTTTTCCAATAACTAATCTCTTCCTTCTGTATTTCCTGTTACTTTCTGTTACTTCTTTCGATTTTAAATGAACGCCATATTCATTACTGCCATAAGGCTATTCTCCTTGCATTTGAATACATTTTTATCTATTTAATTTATTAATTTATTTTTTTCGTTTTTAATAAGTGAGAGCTCTTCTTTTCGTATTTCCTTTTACCTCCTCTTACTTCTTCCTAATAAACACCATAATATTCTTTGGAGGCTTGAATTTCAAGTCAGTGGCCCCTGTGGGCTTGTGCCATATGAATAAGGTTCATCTTCTGAATAAGAATAATAATGATAATTGTATTTCCTGTTGCCCTCTGTTTCAAATGAACACCACAATATTCTTTAGAAGCTTGAAAATTAAGTCAGTGGCCCCTGTGGTGGACTTGTTCCATATGAAAAGGGGTCGTCTTCTGAATAATAATAATAATAATAATAATAATAATAATAAAATGTCTAATAATAATTTTATGAATTTGTTTAATAAATTTTATTTATGAAATGATTTTATACTGAGTTTTCTTAGTTCTTCTAATAATTCGATTTTCCTGCACATGAACATTAGTCACTAATTGGCCAATGTTCATATTTCGATGGATGAAACAGCGTACATCTTACAGTAGAAATTATGTATTGTAAAGCATTACAACAGGTTACTGAAACCTGGGATGTAAATCCGTAGATTTTCTGGGGGGTATTTTCGGTGGTATTTCTTCTTTCTTTTTCTGACGTTTATCTGGTAATAATAATAATAATAATAATAATAATAATAATAATAATATAATAATAATAATAATAATAATTGTTCTTAAAATACACCAGCGTGGAGCATAACTCCAGGCACCTGTAACGGGAGCAAGCGTCGAGTAATAATGCCGACACGGGAACGCTGTTTCTGAACCCACGGCGCGGGTAAAGTCGTTACTAATGACTGCTTCGAATTCCCCCGGGTGTTCGGGGAGGGTGTAATTTGAATTCAGATTGGAGACCGCCGCCTTGGAGAGGTTGGTTCGATTGCTCTTCGGGATTTCGAAAGCATGTTCTTTTCTTTTATTATTATTATTTTTATTTTTATTATTATTATTATTGTCGAAGAAATCCACAGTGGCGTAGATGTGAATATATACTTGAGAAATATACAAAAGAGAGCTTTCGAGACGTGGTTCCCGAAAGCTCTCTTGTGTATTTATTTCTAAAATATATATTTACATCTACACCACTGTGAATTTTTTATTATTATTATTATTATTATTATTATTATTATTATTATTATTATTATTATTATTATTATTATTACTCTGGATATGTAGATTATGACCGGGGGTTTTATAAGATGATATTCTCAGCTCTATAAAAAACATGAAGTTATGAAATTTTACTAGTTGTATTTATAGTGACCTATCAGAACAAGGAAAAAAAAATCATCTATTCTTATTCACCACAAGAATAGGGCGAGTTAACACCAATTGCCTTGCCGTATTTGTGTAACATCAGAAACATCAAAAGGAAATTCTAGTTAGATTACAGTATCTATTTCCATGAGTTTATTACAAAAAACAAGTAATAAATGCGCCGAAGTTTTTTGGGCGCAGTCGAGTTTTCTGTACAGCGTATAATCAAGGCCACCGAAAATAGACTTATCCTTCGGTTGTCTCGGTATAATGCTGTATGAGCCGCGGTCCTTGAAACTTTAACAACGGCCCGGTGGTGGCCTATCCTATACCGTTGCCAGAAGCACGATTATGGTTAACACTAACCTGAAATATAATAAAAACTACTGAAGCTAGTGGGCTGCAATATTTTATGTTTGATGATTAAAGGGTGGATGATCAACATACCGATTTTCAGCCCTCTAGACTCAGATTTTAAGATCTGAGGGCGGACAGAAAAAGTGTGGACAGAAAAGTGCGGACAGAATACAGTGCGGACGGACAGACAAAGCCGGCACAATAGTTTTCTTTTACAGAAAACTAAAAAGAAAAGTTTCGTTTTGTTTCCTTATTTTGTATCACATGACAAAGCAGGTTTCTGTGACGGATTCTGCATGACGAAGAAATATGTTTCAGCTCTTGATTTCACGTACATGGAAAACAAGTGATTTATATTTTGAGAACTTGTCGAATTTGTTTAGGGAGTAATCTTATGACGACGACACCAATCAGATCTTAATAATAATAATAATAATAATAATAATAATAATAATAATAATAATAATAATAATAATAATAATAATAATAATAATAATAGGCTCTGTTCAAAACAATGCAGCATCAGTGGAATGGTGTTATACAAAGTCTTTTCAAATTACAACTCCTTTCAAATAATAATAATAATAATAATAATAATAATAATAATAATAATAATAATAATAATAATAATAGCTTATGTTTATAAGAATAGAATCGTCAGTTGAATTGATTTTCAACAAAGTCTTTTCAAGTCTCCTTACTACTCCTCTCATGCAATAATAATAATAATAATAATAATAATAATAATAATAATAATAATAATAATGATGAAAAGCAACACGTAATCGGAAGCGTACTGTGACCTTTATGTAAAATACGATGGCCTTTACCAACTGAGCCACAAAGGTCATTAGAAATAGTAGTTCGAAAGTTAATATATCTTACAAAGAAGGTAAAAGTCACCTGAAACTTTTACCAAACTTAAAAGAGAGAAACCAGTATCAGAAGAGGTGGCATTTTATTTGAATTACACTTTCTGAGGGATTATTTTGAAGGCCAACACCCGCGGTGAGGAGAGGTGTATGTATGTTTGTATGTATGTATGTTTGCATGTATGTATATATGTTATATATAGTGTGTGTGTGTTTTACTGAGTATGTATGTATATACATATGTACATGAAGACTTACGGTATCTATGTATGTAAACTATATATATATATATATATATATATATATATATATATATATATATATATATATATATATATATATATATATATATATTGTATATATAGATATACATATTTAAATATATAAATATATATATATATATATATATATATATATATTATATATATATACATATATTTATATCCAAGTGTATGTATATATGTATATATATACATATATGTGTGTATATATATACACACTCATACATACATACAAACACACTAATTTATAGATAGATTACAGAAGCAGTTATCGGCTCAGTCAAAAGAAACTTGCTGCTGAAAATGACTACGTGCAGTTGGTACTGTCAAATTCAGGCTGATTCTACCGAGGACTAAACGTAGTG
>NC_089763.1:24613494-24620994 GCF_040412425.1 Macrobrachium rosenbergii | reverse complement strand
GCCAAATGCCCCCTTTCCCAAATGGATGATTCAGGTATTAAAGGGAGAGTAATTCTCTCTCCCGCTCTTTCTCTCACGCGAGTTTTATTTGTGTGTGTGCGTGTGTTTGTATGTTTGTTTTTCCTCATATGCCTATGAAAATAATTCTGTTTTTTTTAGCATGTATATGAGTATAATTATCTTTTTATTATTTGGCGCGCGCGCGCGTGTGTTTGTGTGTGTGTGAGTGTTCATCCTCATATGTCAGTGATAATAAATGTTTCATTAGTATGTCTATAATATAATTAGCTTATTATTAGGAACCCCTTATTCTCTTCTTTATTTCTGAGTCCATTTGATTCACCCTATTGTTAATGTACTTTTTCCTATTTAGATTTCTTGAGAACTTTCTCTCCCCAACGATTTCTGTTAATTTCTAAATAAATTATCTCGGGTTCGGGCGCGAAATGGGACGACTAGGCTCCGCCGTTCCGGAAAGACATTGTTGGGTGCTGTACATTTTGAATCTAGGAAACGAATGTCTTTGAATGCTATTGAATGCTATACATTTTGAATCTAGGAAGTGAATGTTTTTGGAGGCTATACGTATGGAATTTTGGAAACGAATGTTTTTGGAGCCTGTACATTTTGAATTAGGCAAACGAATGTTTTTGTAGGCTGTACGTTTTGATTTTAGGAAACCAATGTCTTTGAATGCTATACATCTTGAATCTAGGAAATAAATGCCTTTGGAGGCTATACATTTTGAACTTAGAAAAGGAATGTTTTTTGGAGGCTGTACATTTTGAATCTAGGAAACGATTGTTTTTGAATGATGTATATTTTATTTTCTTACGATACTTTACTTCAGTAAATCTGATTCAGGGGACCAATGACTTCATCCCAGGTTTCCTTTATGTTGAAATCTCATAACGGTCATTATGGAATACGCCAGTCGACGGTCTCCACGGTCTCCAGTCTTTAACGGTTGGTTACCGGTCTCAAATTGACTGACGAATACGTCTGTTTTTTCTGCTGAAATTTTGGAGTTTTGCAAAGCAGGAAGGTCGAACATTTGATCCTGGTATGAGGGGCTATTTCGGTCGGATAGCATGTGCATTTTTTCAGCGTTAATTTCCTCCGTAGGGGGTTAGTGCCGTCAGTGCACCTCACGTGGTTCATTGTAGGCATTACTTAAGGGTCTTTGCAGCGTCCCTTAGGACCCCCCCCCTAGCTACAACCCCTTTCATTTCTTTTGCTGTACCTCCACTCATATTCGCTTTCTCCCCTCTGACTTTCCAAACCTCAAACAATTCTTTCCGTGTGTAACCGCGAGCCCTTCCTCTCGTTAACCTTTCAGACCTGTTGAATCGCAATTTCCCTTTCAGCGTTGAATGACCTCATCATAGGTGCCAGCGAATGGCCTTTGGCCTAAATTCTGTATTTTATATATCTGTCTATTCAGCGTTAATTTCCATCGAAATTTAATTGAAACTAAAGAAACGTTGAAATATACTAAAAATTTCCGTTAACGTTTCAGTTTTTTTCCCATTGAGAAGGTACTTATTAGAAATTTTTGTATGTTATGAACAATTGGAAGCTGCATTTGTGTAATATTTTAAACGATAAACTCATGGTTTTAGTTTTTACAGATTCTTGTATGTTGTGAATACTTGGTAACTGCTTTTTGTAATATTTTAAACGACGAATTCATGATTTGGTCATTAACCCTATCTGGCATCATTTGCGATGTGTTTTCAATTCGAATTACGTTTTAAGACTGAAATCCAAACGTCAGAACTTCTTCCAGATATAGAGTCATAAAAACCTGTGTTTGATTCGTAATTTGACGAAAGGAATTTCTAATACGTGTTCGTATCCAACCCCGGTTTTCCTACGGTAGAACTTCTTCTAGACAGAGTCATAAAAAACTATGTTTAATTGGTAATTTGACGAAAGGAGTTTCCAATTCGCATTTTTATCTAACCCTGGTTTTCTTTCGTTTGACAGACTTCTCAGGAGGGAGCGCTTTTTCTGCGCAGTTCTTCATGTATACAATGATCTCCAGTGACGAGAGAATCCTCATTATTTACAGGTATTTACGTCGTTTATTTTCATTTTCCTAAATGGACTTAGTATGACATATCCTCATGATCTACAGGTATTTACGTAATTTATTTTGTAGATAGATGGACTTAGCATGGTATATCCTCATGATCTACAGGTATGTACGTAGTTTTGTTTTGTAGAGGGCTTAGTATGATATATCCTCATGATCTACAGGTATTTACGTAATTTTTTTTCTTTTTGTTTTGTAGATGGAGTTGGTATGACATATCCTCATGACCTACAGGTGTTTACGTAGTCTTTTGTTGTAGATGGACTTAGTATGACATATTCTCATGATCTACTGGTATTTACGTAGTTTTTTTTTTTATTTTCGTAGATGGACTTAGTATGACATATCCTCGTGATCTACAGGTATTTATGTAGTTTTTGTTTTGTTTTGTAGATGGACGTATTATGACATATCCTCGTGATCTACAGGTATTTACGTAGTTTATTTTCCTTTTTGTTTTGTAGATGGCCTTAGTATGATATAGCCTCATGATCTACAGGTTTTTATGTATTTTTTTTTATAAACTTAGTATGACATATCCTCGTGATCTGCTTGCATTTACGTTTTTTTTTTTTTTTTTTTTTTTAGATGGACTTAGCACGATATATCCTCATTATCTACAGGTATTTACGTAGTTTTTTTTTATTCCTGTAGATGGGCTTAGTACGATATATTCCTTTCATTTTCGTTCGGGCCTGCCACATGAAGTATATTGTCTTCGACCCTAACAAATTGATTTTATGTATTTATCTTTGCCAAGTTTCAGTTTATTGCAGTTGACAGATGGCTCAGTGTTTCTCCACTCAATTCTTCTGTGGTTTTTGGTGCAGTTTTTTTTTTGTGCC
Organism: Macrobrachium rosenbergii; assembly: GCF_040412425.1. Taxonomy (NCBI): domain Eukaryota; kingdom Metazoa; phylum Arthropoda; class Malacostraca; order Decapoda; family Palaemonidae; genus Macrobrachium; species Macrobrachium rosenbergii. The sequence continues at coordinate 24,618,051 of NC_089763.1, read as the reverse complement.
ATATGAAGCGAATCACTTTACACTCCTCTTTCCTCTTTCATTATATTTATTCCGTTCTCATTCTCGTTTTCTCTCTCGCGTGTGATAACATGTACTTGGATATTATGTAGTTCCTGATCATATTTTGTTTCGTACCATTTTTCGTGGCTCGTTTTCCCTATTTTTTTTTATTAGTTTTTGTGGCTGTGTTTTTCTGTCACATTTCCGTGCTTTCTCCCCCCACCCCCCCCCCAAGTCTTGTACTTACGTGCTCTAGTTTTGGTCTAGTTTTCAATAGCAATTTTGACTGTCTCTAAAACGGAATGTTTTTTATCTTGAATTATGATGTATTATGATTTCCTTGTCATACTTCCATAAATTTTGCCAGTCTCTAAAAATTTAGTCTGTCTAAAATAGAATATTTTTATTTTCGCAATTATGATGTCCTCGACAGACTTCCTCAAAACATCTTCGCAACACATGTTCGTTTTGTAAATAAGATAGTAAGAAACAGCGTTTTCAGTAAATAGTTTTTTATGGTGCCACTCACGAAGCTCAACATGGCACAGAAAGTGCCTTAGAAATTTAGATACTTGTTGTAAGTCCAGAACAGTTATTTCTGAACAGTCATTTCACGCTTCTTACAGCTACTGATTTGAATTCGACGAAATTCAGCCTTCCCTCGTTTCACTTTCAAGTGCCTGGTATACCATAAACCGTTGAAATTTTAGAGCAAATGTAGAGAATCTGATGCCCGCGGCAGGATTCGAACCCATGCCCGATATTGTGAATGATGTCAACGCTTAAACGCTGTGCTAGGTTGGTGAGATGGTCCTATTCCAGCATACACAACACATGCCACAAACACACACATTAGACACACACACACATATATATATATATATATATATATATATATATATATATACATATATTATATATATATATATATATATATATATATAGATATACATATATATATATATGTGTGTGTGTGTGTGTGTGTGTGTATACTATATATATTATATACATTTATATATATACATATATATATGTATATAAAATATATATATGTATATATATAATTATGTAAATATATATATATATATATATATATATATATATATATATATATATATATATATATATATGTGTGTGTATAGAGAGAGAGAGAGAGAGAGAGAGAGAGAGAGAGAGAGAGAGAGAGAGAGAGAGAGAGAGAGAGAGAATAAAGTAATCCACTTTGTTACATTGTTCATCCTTCACAAAATACTGGGAGAGAAGAATGATGAATTAATTAAAAAAACAAATTTAGGACGAAAGTAGTGACAAAGATTCAAGAAAACTAGAGCATTCAGCTGTTATAAAAAAACGCACACAAATTCAGTCTCATGAATGAGGCTTTAAAAGAGAGTGTGTGGGATAATGGCGTGTTTTTTTTTAACTCATAAACTTATAAGTACGAGATTTAAGTATGACGAACGGTCTCATCTGACAGAGGGTAAATATGTATCAGACTCGCCGTCTTCGATGTGAGTTTCTCTGTTCCCCCTTTTCCAACCCTTCGAGGGGTGCTGCTATCAAGAGATCTGCGAAGATCTTTAAAGATCTTAAAACCGGATGACGATCGACCGGACTATTTTTTGCCCTCCAGTCCTCTTGTCAGTCGGCATCTCATGTCAGATATTAGTTTTCCCTTATTGGCAGCTTCCGAACTTTCTGGTTCACTCTTTATGATGTTATTTTTATATTTTTATTTATACCCACCGTTCTGGTTTCATTTTTGTGACGTTCATTTTTATTTTATTTTTGCCTACCTTTCTGGTTTCATTTTTATTTGATGTTCATTTTTATATTTTTATTTTTCCCTAACTTTCTGGTTTCATTTTTATGTGATGTTCATTTTTATTTTATTTTTTTTTACCTACTATTCTGGTTTTATTTTGATGTGATGTTCATTTATATTTATTTTGTACCTACTTTTCTGGTTTCATTTTAATGTGAAGTTCATTTTTATATTTTATTTTTACCTACCTTTCTGGTTCAGTTTTTTGATGTTCATTTTTATAATTTTGTTTTTACCTTTCTTTCTCGTTTCATTTTTACGTGATGTTCATTTGTATTTTATTTTTACTTACCTTTCTGGTTTAATTTTTATATGATGTTCATTTTTATTTCGTATTTTTACCTATCTTTCTGGTTTCATATTTTAATGATGTTCATTTTTATATTTTTATTATTACATACCTTTCTGGTTTAATTTTTATATGATGTTCATTTTATTTTTTGTATTTTTACCTACCTTTCTGGTTCAATTTTATAATGATATTCATTTTTACTTTCTACTTAAAGAGATGAATGACGATTACTCTAGAATTTTCACTCAAAAGGAGACATGAAAAATTAAGAAAAATTAGGATGTAAAGATCTTAACCCATTCCCTTTATTATTTCTTTGTATTTGTTTTTATTTTCTTCCCTTCTCTACCCTCTTGCTCGTCCTTTATTATTTTTGCATTTATTCCTTTTCTTCGCTCCACTTCCCTCTCACTCCATCCTCCAATTTCTTCTTTTTCTTTTTCCCCCCGCACTATATCTTCTTTCGCTCTCCTGAAGATGCACTGCAATGTTATCCTAAAGCAATTCTCCTTGTATTTTAGAAATACCTTACTTTTTTATATATTTGCTTATTTATTTATTTTATTTTTTCTTTTCTAATAACTGATCTCTTCTTTCTCTATTTCCGATTACCTTCAGTTATTTCTCTCAAATAAACACTATAATATTCTTTGGAAGCTTGAGTTTCAAGTCGGGGTATATATTTTACTTTCTCTGTACATAAATCTTGGTGAATTTAATTGTAGATGTAATGACCAAAAAGAATATATTTTTCTAGAGTTCCTCAGCAGCAGAAACAACTCTATCACTCTTTACAAGACAGTGAAAATATCTATATTTTGCTTTAGAAGTTAGTCATATACTCTGAAGTATATTATACTTATCTCTGTGCATAAATCTTGCTGATTCAATTTTTTATGTAATAACCAAAACGAATATATTTTTCGTAAATTCCTTAGCAGCAAAATCGACTCTATCACTCTACGATGCAACATATTTCTCTATATTTTGTTATAGAATGGTCATATGCTTTAAAATATATTTTTTCTTATCTCTGTGCATAAATCTTGCCGATTCAACTTTATATGTAATGACCAAAAAAGAATATATTGTTCTTCAATTCGTCACCAGGTCACTTAAAAACTCTTTACAAAACGCCCATCTCTGTATTTTGTTTCAAAATTAAATTAATTGCTTCCAAATATACTTTACTTGTCTCTACCTAAATCTTGCTGATTCAGTTTTATATGTAATGACCAAAACGAATAGATTTTTCGTAAATTCCTTAGCAGCAAAATCAACTCTATCACTCTTTACAATACAGCATATTAATCTGTATTTTGTTATAGAATAAGAGTCATATGCTTCCAAATATATTTTACTTATCTCTCTGCATAAATCTTGCTGATCGACCAAAAAGTATATATTTTTCTCGAATTCCTCGCCAAGTCATTTGAAAAATTGAGCTGTAAAAACAGCTCCATTACTTTCCAAAACAACATATATCTCTATATTTTGTTTCAAAATTAGTCGTATGATTCCAAATATATTTGACTTATCTCTCTACATACATCTTGCTGATATACGTTTAGATGTAATGACCAGAAAGAAAATATTATTTGTCTTGGATTCCTTAGCAGCAAAAACAACCCCATTACTCTTTACAAAACAACAATTATCTATATTTTATTTCAAAATTAAATCATATGCTTCCAAATATATTTTACTTATCTCTCTGCATAAATCTAGCTGATCGACCGAAAAGAATATAATTTTCTCGAATTCCTCGCCAAGTCGTTTGAAAAACTTAGCAGCAAACAAGCCGGGCAGGCGATAGCCAGGTTGTCCCACACTTTCTCCTAAATTCTGTCTGAGCAGACTCGTCCCTCTCGTTTCATGACCGTCTGCTGAGGGCCATTCGTCGGCTTTACGCCACCAACTTTATTATACACTCTGGAGACTCTGGGCGAGGGACAGCCTTGGAGAAAACACATTTTCAGGACACTTGGCGAGCAAATAACACGGCGTCTCCAGCATCGTGGCCAGTATAGTCATTGTTTAAAACTGTGAAATTATCTGTCTTCTGTTGCGTGTAATTTGTTATCCAAAAGAGTTGGTCGTTCCTCTCTCTCTCTCTCTCTCCTCTCTCTCTCTCTCTCTCTCTCATCTGTCATCATTTACCATCATAAACCTTTTGGGAGGCCTGATATCAGCCCCAAAAAAAAAAACTGATGTTGAAGTTCACTATTATTATTATTATTATTATTATTATTATTATTATTATTATTATTATTATTATTATTGCTTTCTTTCAAACATACTACATTAAATAGTGCTGCAGCACGATAGACAATTATTTTTTTATTGAACAGCAATGCTTTTACAGTTTTTTCTCTCCTCAAATGAAGAAATAGTGATACACGATTTATTAAGTACATACATTTTACCAGATTATTTCAAT
>NC_089763.1:24605994-24608494 GCF_040412425.1 Macrobrachium rosenbergii | reverse complement strand
TAAGGTTTTTCGATGACGAATTCAAAGGAAAATTCGGATTTCTCAGCGTTAAGCTGAATAATGTTTTGAGTGTTATTATTAATAATAATGATCGTTTTTACTTAATTAAAAGTAGTTTATTTTTTACATATTCCAATACTATTGAACAAATATAGAATAATAATAATAATAATAATAGTAGTAGTAGTAGTAGTAGTAGTAGTAGTAGTAGTAGTAGTAGTAGTAGTAGTAGTAGCGTGAGTCTTGAAATGGAGAAACAAATCGACAGATTCCCGAAAGCTCTCTGTAGAGATTTATTTTTAAATATATATGCTCATACATAACTGTGGATTTGTTTCTCCAATAATAATAATAATAATAATAATAATATTTAGATTACAAGTGTACCTTTCCTGTACATGAGATGCCACCTTTCAACACAGAAGTAACATAATGACAATGCACTTGAATAACATTGTTGCATCATATGATCATGAAATATAAAAACCCTCTTATATATTTGTCTGTCCAGAAAATGATTATAAGTTTCAGGAGCATTTCGTAGGTGTTAAGAAACCAAGATCTTTTAGAATCTCAGGTGAAATGTTCTCCTACTACGCTGGTGCCTCTCATCCAAGACTTAATTATTATTATTATTATTATTATTATTATTATTATTATTATTATTATTATTATTATTATTATTATTATTATTATTATATTAAGTATTTGACCATATATGAGGTTAAGCAATCGCTTACTTTCATATTTCCTGAGATCTAAAGAAAATTGGCCCCGTGGGGGGTTAGTGCCGTCAGTGCACCTCCTGCAGTAACACTGCAGGCATTACTTAAGGTTCTTTGAAGCGTACCTTCGACCCGTAGCTGCAACCTCTTTCGTTTCTTTTACTGCACCTCCTTTCATATTCTCTTTCTTCCATCTTACATTCCACCCTCTCCTAACAGTTGATTCATAGTGCAACTGCGAGGTTTTCCTCCTGTCACAGCTTTCAAACCTTTTACTGTCAGTCTCCGTTTCAGCGTTGAATGACCTCATAGGTCCCAATGCTTGCCTTTGGCCTAAATTTTATATTCAATTCAATTAAAGAAAATTGGTAATCAAATTCCTTCCTTTAAAAGGACTTTAGTTCTGAAAGATTGCGTAGGTAAAATACTGTGAAAGATCAATCAGTAGGTGTCCTTGTATCCGCAAGCACGTTTTATCAGAATTCGATAAAGAATAAAGATTATTTTGACCACCGACCTTTTTGTGGAGTAGTAACCTTGAAAAGTAGACCATCCATAGCCAAAAATATTTTGTAACAAAGACTCATCTTCCACTAAATATTAACATACCAACTTTCATGACAATCAATGAAATATAAAATATTTAATAAAAAACTGTAAAAACTAAGGGGTTGACATTCTAATAAAAGATATAAAATGTTTACTTATAAAAGAACACTGTAAAACATTGCCTAGCATCATAGTTATTCTGTAAAGGCTGAATAGAATACTAATTAATAAGGTTTTTTAACAATTTACAATCAGAATCCTAAAACACTGAGAGAGTATCTGATCGTTGTAGAATTTATTCTGTACCACTGGGAAAGGACCCATTCAACGACTCCAATGGTGGAAAGTCCACTGAATAATGGGTCCATGTCAAGGGTCGCGTCCCAGAATATCGGTGATGTGTATCGGAGATATTCGAGGTAGCGGAATTTGATATTAAACGACATTTGTAGCTTCATATATATATATATATATATATATATATATATATATATATATATATATATATATATATATATATATATATATATATATATATTGCAGTTGACACCATGAACGGATGCAACTAAGTCACGTAAAGCGCTAATACAGTGAAACAAAAGGTCCCTTTATCACCCACCTTCGCCTGTAACTTCGTTAAACTAAACTTCCCGCCGCCAAAGAAACTTTCCGAACTACTTCTCTCCAGTCTTTTCAAGTGAGTCCCTTCTGAAACGGAAGGTTTCTGAATTACAAAAGAAGACCTTTCACCTTTCCCCCTTCCCCCCCTCCCCCCGTCTCCCTCTGTCATCCCTCTCTCTCTCTCTCAGTTAGTGCTTACTAATTTCTTATGAGCAGACTATATACCAATTTAAAACTGGCAGTAGAATCTTCAGAAAAATAAATGCGCTCCATAATCAAATATACGTTCACCAGTCCCGTCAAAGAGTGGAGATTTGATGAATAAAAGAGAAGAACTAAAAGTAACCTCCACAACTGCCAAATCGGAGAGAGAGAGAGAGAGAGAGAGAGAGAGACAAAGAGAGAGAGAGAGAGAGAGAGAGAGAGAGAGAGAGAGAGAGAGAGAGAGAAAGTTACCGAACTATTAGAGCGGGAATTGGTCTCTCTCAACTAATCTAAACTTTTTATCTGAACCACTTTGGTATATGTCTGCCTCTCAATCTCTTTGGCTTATAGCATTTTGTATTTATGTGCATATTATATTATATATATATATATATATATAT
>NC_089763.1:24595994-24603494 GCF_040412425.1 Macrobrachium rosenbergii | reverse complement strand
GTAATTTTAGTACCTACGTTACAAAATGATTTCATGCTGTTGTTATAAATGTAGCCGCTAAAAATAATACATGAACTGTTATAAGTGTAGTAGACAAAAATAGCATATGAACAGATTGTTCAGTTGTTATAAATTAGTAGGTAAAAATAATACTTGAACTGATTATTCATTTGTTATAAATGTAGTAGATAAAAATAGCACTTCAAAAGATTGTTCAGTTGTTATAAACGTAGTAGGTAAAAATAATACATCAACTGATTATTCAGTTGTTATAAACTTAATAGCTAAAAATAACACATAAACTGATTATTCGGTTGTTATAAACGCAGTACCTGAAAATAGTACATCAACTGAATTTTCAGTTGTTATAAGCGTAATAGCTGAAAATAATACATCAACTGAATTTTCAGTTGTAGTAGCTAAAAATAACACATGAACTGAAAATAGATACAAAAACATGAACTGAACTGATTATTCAGTTGTTATAAAGGCAGCTTAAAAATAACAATGAACTAATTATTCAGTTGTTATATTGTAGTATTAAAAATAACACATGAACTGGATTAATTTGGTAGTAGCTAAAAATGATACATCAGCTGATTATTTGATTGTTATAAACGTAGTAGCTAAAAATAATACATCAGCTGATTATTCGGTTGTTATAAGCGTGGTAGCTAAAAATAACACATGAACTCACCATTCAGTTGTTATAAGCGTAGTAGATAAAAAAAAGCACATCAACAAAGTATTCAGTCGTTGTAAACGTCGTAGCTAAAAATAGTACATCAGCAGATATTCAGTTGTTATAAATGTAGTAAATAAAAATAGCACATCACCAGATTGTTCAGTTGTTATGAACGCAGTAGCTAAAAATAATACATCAACTGATCCTTCAGTTGTTATAAACGCAGCTGATATAAACAGTACATCAACAAAGTATTCAGCTGTTGTAAACGTGGTAGATAAAAATAATACATCAACTGATTCTTCAGTCGTTAAAAACGTAGTAGATAAAAATAACACATGAACTGATTATTCAGTCGTTATAAACGTGGTAGGTAAAAATAGCACATCAACAGATTACTCAGTTGCTATAAACTTAGTAAATAAAATTTGCACATCAACAGATTATTGTACATACAAAGCATTCCATCAGTGAACACAAAAGGACGTCTACCAAGTAGAAGTTGCTGTATAATTTTCTAGAAAGTAGAATTCAAATATGTGGGATTTGGAGAGTAACCTGAGTATTTGTATGGACACTGAGATGGCCTTAGGTATAAAAACTGATTGAACTTCTCAGTATACAAGATTACAATCCTTTTAGGAGCTGTTTGCCTTTCAGTAAAGTGTTTAAGCATAAGATATAAAAATCTGAAATAGAAAGCTACATGTTTTCTATTTCTTTCATTTTAAAATTTTTTATCATTTTCTAAATAACAACAAATAATAACTGAAATTATATACTCTACAGTATATATTATTAACATTATCTTAATATACATTCATGCATGTATACGTAATACTATGTACCTATCTCATAGCAATCTATGACTTGGTAAACTAAAAATGATTCTTTATATTCTATAATCCACAATTCATTTTTAAATTAACTTTACTATATTTCAAGGGATTTATTTATGTACACAGTAAGACTCCACACACACACACACATGTATGCATGAAATTTTATCTGCTCATCATCAAAGACATTATTGGTAAAGTAAAAATTATTCTTTGCCTCCTAATAGCCACAGTTTATTTTACTATATTTCAATGGATTTATATATAAATCAATATACTCCAAATACACACAAATATGTATTCGAAAAGTCGAGCAAATGACTATCGGCGTGTTTACCAAAGGTAACCTATTTCTCTCGCTCTCCCTGACGAGAGAGAGAGAGAGAGAGAGAGAGAGAGAGAGAGAGAGAGAGAGAGAGAGAGAGATCGAAATTCCCCGTTATTTATTCCTCTGTTGCTTCACATCAGACGTTATTCGTGTTATATTATACACTGCATCACCCGCTGTATTATATATTCGAGGTCCGGTGTCATTCGACTCAATTGTCATTTGTAGTCTGGGAATGTGTCGCCTTCAGATGCTTCTTTCATCTCGGCGAATTATAATTCGGCCTTTGATGCTCTGTCCGCCGTCACTAGTTCTCCAAGAAGTGGAAGAGGAAAGGAGGATTTTCGTCCTTATGGTGCGCGGCCGTAAAGGCTGGTTGTGGCAAATAGATGGATTAATAGCTACGTCAATAGTGCTGTATATCTCTCGGACATAGACATCAAGGAAACTTCAATTTATGCAATATCATTAAACGTTATCCACCGCTTTTTTTATGTATATATATATATGTATATATATATTATGTATTATGTATGTATGTATGTGTATATGTGTATATATATAATGACTAATTTAATGCAAACAAAAAATGAAGCCTGTAGTCCTTAACATCTGTATTACGTAGCTCTTATCGTTTCTTATCTTTCAGAAAGATTAGTTTTAACTTTCCTTTTTAAAGAGATGAGATATCGATGCTGTACTTCTTGTTTAAGTATATTTTCGTTTTATTTTTCCATCTAAAACTTCTGATGTTTTTCAGATATTAGTTGTATAGAGGGCATTGCGCATGTTCAGTGTTATACCATCATTGATAAGAAAACAACCATACACACAGATACACAACGTAACTTTCAAAGGAATACATTATATAATGAAAGACCAAGGCGGGCGTAAGCTCAGTCCACAGAAGAGAGAGAGAGAGAGAGATAATCTGCATAGAAATACATTGGCATTCTAGACAGTGAATGTTTGATATCATATGATCCGGTTCAGGACAAATCTCTCCCAGGAACACTCGGTCACAAAGCTCGAAAATGACAACCGAAGCTGAAATCTTGAACAGGGTGAATCAAGGGCGGAGGATTCTTATGTCAAACAGCGATTCATGGTAAAACCCAAAGCGAGTAAGTGGATGAGAATTTTCGGCAAATGATTGCTCGTTATGAAACTTGTTTCCACAGTAAAATGAAACATGAAACATATATTATTGCCGGTTGGTTCTCTCACCTGCTAAATTATGTACAGTAGGAAAATTTTGCGATTTCGACAAGTCGCATAAGAGAGACGATATCCAGGGCAATGGTACAACGCTCTAAGTACCCGAGGTATTGCCAATGTAGGTCTTCATAAACATTTTCCCAGCACTAACTTGGAGCGAGAGGCACAAAGCGCCATCATATTCCTCATGCAAACGATCGGGATACGAGAGTCCGAATGCCGGGACGTTTTTCGACAGGAACTATAATTCGTTGCTTTCACGAGGTCATAAAATACCCCCCCTCCCACAGACATTCCTGAACGAACGGGACAGGGGTAGGAGGATAGGTGGAAGTTAAAATCTGTACGACACTCGTCTTTTGTAGTTTTCTGTAAAGGAAAAAATATTGAGATGGCTGTTTGTCTGTCCGTCCGCACTTTTTCTGTCCGCCCTCAGATCTTAAAAACTGCTGAGGCTAGAAGGCTGCAAATTGGTATGTTGATCATCCACCCTCCAATCATCAAGCATACCAAATTACAGCCCTCTAGCCTCAGTAGTTTTTATTTTATTTACGGTGAAAATTAGCCATGATCGTGTGTCTGGCATTGCTGTAGGTGCCAGTAACTCAGGCGACCACCGGGCCGTGGCTGAAAGTTTCATGGGCCGCAGCTAAGAGTTTCATGGGTCGTGGCTGAGAGTTTCATACAGAATTTTACGCAGAAAACTCGACTGCGCCGAGGAAACTTCTGCGCATTTTTTAAAACTTTTTTTTATATTCTCTTTGAGGACACTACTCTCGTCTCTCTACTTTTAAGAAGAACAAACTGAGATTAAGACAACCTCTCAGCTGTTATGAAGGGATGCAAGGCAAACGTTTCTTTTTTTTAAGCTAAAATAATTCCTCTAAAGCATTACGTGATCAAAACTTATTACCGTTGTTATATTGCGATTCACAGAAGGCCGTATTCTCTATTGCAGAATTTTCATGGATAATTAATTGTATTTTTGTTCGGGGCGGAGGTTTAGAGGCAATGTTCACGATAAAGGAAATGCAAAAAGTAAAAGAGCAAATGTTTTATATTTTAAATGTTTATTCAAGAATAGTCGTATAATGAAGGATGAATAATTTAAAGGTTCAGGGACCCATTTCATTGCCTATGCTTCAGGGCAGCCACGCCCTGTATTTATAAACATTGTTACTTTTATGTTCATTTTTTCGAGATGAAAACGTTTTTCATGCTTTTTTTTATAAGGCTGCCATGACTTGCAATACTACCAACAGTTTCCATCCAGGCAGTGCTGAATTTCGACAGATATTTGTCTGCTGAGCGGATTATGACGTCATACTAAGGCTGATGACGTCACGCTACAGACGATGACGTCGCAATGGATTTTTCTTTTTCGTTCCGTAGTGCCTTTTTTCATGCCCCAAAGGGAAAATAGCTTATGTATGATACAAAACAGATGCCAAGTTTTGTCTTTTAGTTTTTTTTTTAACATTTTGTGGGTTTATGAACGGTTTCGCGAGTATAATACTCGTAACTGATACTAAAATAACGTCTTTAATCCTTAATCCTTTAGCTGCAGAGGGATGGGGGTTGGTTATAGGTTACTTGAAAATGTCGCTTTACACCAGAAAAATCAAACTGATAAGTATTCCTTATAATGTATTTAATGACATTGGAAAGGCAATTTTCTAACTAGATTATGGCCGTAATTTCCTTCAGATTTGGTTTTTATGGCAATTATTAACCATTTTTTATAAAACATTTTTTAAATGTAATTTTTATGGCACTTATTGACCATTTCTCATAGAAATTAAAAAAATGGTTTTTATGGTAATTATTGACCATTTTTCATAAAAAATCTAGAAAAAAATTTGGTTTTATGGAAATTATTGGCCATTTTTCATAGATAATGTAAAAAAATGGTTCTTGTGCCAATTATTGACCATTTTTCATAAAAAATAAAAAAATATCAAAATTTAAAACATCGTTTTGTAAGTGTTTATTTGCAGTGGAATAGACTCTTAATAATTACAATTTACTAAAATGATGACATATACTTGAATATAGTTACAAAGAAATGATAAGTAATTATTGGAACTTTTAGTTATTTTCATGTTCAGAAAAATGTCAGTTAGCAATGCAAGAATCTCAAATGGCAAACGAACACAATTCTGTTAAGTGCCAAGATATAAAACCTGGCGAAGCCAGTGCTCGGACCTCTTGAACCGCAAGGGAAAAAACTTTTTTCATGCTGCAAACACCAACGTTTAGTAAATGTCCTCGGAGAATATTGTTAATAAGGGAATATTTCGCGCATGATTGTTACAAACGAAATCATCTCTCTTTGATATGGCAAACTTAAATTACGGAAGTATGGTCCTTATTCTTTCTCAAATGTGCATGTATGTATATATGAGGCTATCAGTCGAGAAACATGCCAAGCGCCATCCTGGGTCTAAAGTATTTTTTAATTTAATTTATTGTATCTAAAAATGGCACTTGCATGTTTCTCGACTGAAAAATATGTAATAATAATAATATTATAATACATATATATATATATATTATATATATACATATATATATTTTATAAATATATATGTATATGTATATAAGTTTGTGTGTGTATACATACGTACATATATATATATACACACACACACATATATATGGCATGCTGAATATCTTAGAGCATAGGCCATTGTCTTATTACATATTTGTAAGGGAAAAAAAAGCTTTTGTGTATATCTCTGTTATATGTGGCCTTGCCCTTATGTTCATTTAAAACAAGACCGCATAATTATGCGTGTATTTCGCTTCCCTTGAAACTCTTCCCTCTTCCTGTCAGGTGTTCCTTCTGCAAACCTGAAGCAATTTCATGGCTGCCAATCATCTTGTTTACTCGCTGGCTCTTCTCTCTCTCTCTCTCTCTCTCTCTCTCCTCTTTCTCCTGTCCGCTCCTGTGGGCATCACTATTTTTCCCCTCATGAATGATTAATGGCTTTCTTATCCATAATGAGAAAATAATATCTCTCTCTCTCTCTCTCTCTCGTGTGGATTGCATAGGATTCCGTCGCACCTCTTCCCAGTGTGATGTTGCACAGAAGTGAGATGGTATTGTGTACAGCAAAGAGTGATTATGCTTTGGGTAGCCAGAAGGTGTAAAATCAGGGGCACGGTTGTGGTTTTAGCTTGATTATGACTCGAACCGTAAAACGTACAATTGCATTATTATTATTATTATTATTATTATTATTATTATTATTATTATTATTATTTCAGTATTATTATTATTATTTCAGTAGGTGAAGCCTATTCACATTTAACAAGCACATTAAAGGGGCCATTGACTTGAAATTCAAGCTTCCGTAGAATGTTGGTTTCAATTTCCCACCGCAGACCCCACCCACACCGCAGCTGTAAGTGATCATGATACTTCCCAGTGATTTTTCATCGCCTTAGGGGAGACGCGAACCCGCAACATCTGATTGGCATGCCCGACACTATCCAATATACCAGCGGACCAGCTATTAGTTGGAAGATTATAACGATTATACAAAAGGGGAAAAAGATAGTTGACAGAATAACGGAATATGTTGTGGACTGGTGTCGGGTTCCTTGAGTAAGGGGAACTGCACTTTTGTAAGGAAACTGTCTGAAAAGGCGGTTGATCATTGGGTATAAATGGTTTCCAAAGAGGTATATTCGTTTGAACACTTTGGAGGGAGATATGATGAGGAAAATTTTGATTAGATTATGCGTTACGTTGCTACAGAGCGTATGGGAGAGAAAGTTGGCAGAGTGAATGGAAGTTTTTGGATTATTATTGAAGTGACCACAAGTATACCTGTGAATGTATACTTTTAGGTAAAATATAATATATATATATATATATATATATATATATATATATTAAATATATATATATATATATATGTATATATATATATATATATATTTAAATGTTTGTATAAATACAAAATATATATATTTATTTATATATATATATATATATATATATATATATATATATATATATATATATATAAATGTTATGTATAACTACAAATATGTTTATATATATATTTATATGTTTTATATACATACATTATATTTTTTGTGGGCACAAACAAAAGATTAAAAAAGCGCAGAAATATGAAATAACTGTGGGCACACTTTTGAGACCGAATGGAGGTTTTTGATGAGAAAAGACTTAATCTGGAAAGAATTTCTATTTTCCACTGAAGGGAGGATGTTCAAGAAGATTAAGTTTTGATTGGGAAGCGATGAACATTGGAACGAGATTGCGGGAATAACGATTTCAGAATTTCCTTCTCAAATATTCCTTTCCCCAAAATTCAACGAGTCGGTTTGTTTGTGAATCGCCTATCTGGTTAATCTGCTTTTTTTTTTCTCTCTCCCTCTGAAAAGAAAACTATTGT
>NC_089763.1:24565994-24590994 GCF_040412425.1 Macrobrachium rosenbergii | reverse complement strand
TAATAATAATAATACTGAATTTGCCCAAAGTCCATTTAGTCCTTTGACATTTGGACAGCTTTTGTATAAATTACCTGCTGCTACAAAGACACTCATTCGAGAGTTTGAGAAACGCAGTAATAATAATAATAATAATAATAATAATAATAATACACAATAATAATAATAATAATAATTTCTTAAAAGCATGAGTCACTAAAATGGTGAAGAAATCCACAGTGGTGTGAATGTCAATATATATTTTATAAATACATTTTCATTTACATATATTTACAATATATATTTACATTTACACTACTGTGGATTTCTTCACCAATAATAATAATAATAATAATAATAATAATAATAATTATAATAATAATAATAATAATAATCCATTTCATTATTTCACTAATTATTTTCGTGCCAGAAGGTAATTAAGAAGGGAACAACAATTATAACATTTTCCTTCCGTAACTTAATTAGAGTTCGTTCTTTTCTCTTACCTGACTTTGGATGGAAGTGTCAGTGAAAGATGTTGATCTCGAATACTGAGAGAGAGAGAGAGAGAGAGAGAGAGAGAGAGAGAGAGGATTTAATTGAGTTGATATCGACCTCACATATCAGAAGAGAGAGAGAGAGAGAGAGAGAGAGAGAGAGATCACGAGAGAGAGAGAGAGAGAGAGAGAGAGAATTTAATTGGTTGATGTTTAATTGAGTTGAGGATTTAATCATATTGATCATATCGAAGGGAGTGAGAGAATCCAATTAAGTTGATGTTGATCACGAATATCGGAAGAGAGAAGAGAGAGAGAGAGAGAGAGAGAGAGAGAGAGAGAGAGAGAATTTAATTAAGTTGATGTTGATCACGAATATCGGAAGAGAGAGAGAGAGAGAGAGAGGATTTAATTAAGTTGATGTTGATCACGAATGTCGGAAAAGAAAGAGAGAGAGAGAGAGAGAGAGAGAGAGAGAGAGAGAGAGAGGAGATATAATTAAGTTGATGTTGATCTCGAGTATCAGAAGAGAGGGGTAGTGCTGCCGGCAGTGCACCTCACGCACTGCACTGTAGGCATCACTTAAGGTTATCTGCAGCGTCCCTTCCTTAGGCCACTAACTGTAACCCCTTTTATTCCTTTTACTGTACCTCTGTTCGTACTCTTTCATCCATCTTCCTTTCCACCCTCTCCTAACAATCGTTTCATAGTGGAACTGCGAGGTCTTCCTCCTGTTATACCTTTAAAAAGCTTATTACTGTCGATTTCCTCTTCAGCGCTGAATGACCTTGTAGGTCCCAGCGCTTGGCCTTTGGCCTAAATTCTATATTCTTTTCCAATAAACAAGGCTAAAGGAAAATAGATAATCGGTATTGATTATTATCACCTACGGAACTATTATAAATGTTCATATTCAGTTTAATTCAGTATCAGAGACCGCTTAAAACTGTGAGATATTGATGCGGCATATTTGAACCGATCAGAAATTTGCCAAAAATATTTCGCTAATACGTATTGAATTGTTTGAGAAATTTTCATTAATATTTGGAAGCGACATTTGCGAAACTCAGTCAGATAAGTGTAAGTAAAGCGACAGGAGCATTTGGATAATAATTACAAACTCTACTTCATGCCGGCTTTCAACACGGGTCTTGTTTTCACTTCCATTCAAGGGCCTCTATTCAAGGATCTCTATTCAAGGACCTCTTTCCAAAGAGACGGCTCCAAAACCTAGTTAGCTTTCATTGCCTGCCCAGTCTTGAGCGAGCAGATACTCAAGAGCAAATGACATCAAATATTCAGTGCAAATAACATCTGCGATATACTGACTCGCATCAAGCGTCTCGTTTCCATTTGCATGAAGATTGCCACCGCCGAACATCCCGCCGGTGAAAAGAGCGATGGAAGTACGGGAGCAAGAGCCGTTCGAGGACATCGCAGAAGCTGCGCGCGCAGGGTGAAACGAAAGCGGCTTCAAGCGAGTGGAAAAGCAACGATGGAAATCATTCTCGATCTCAGGTACCAGAGATCGATTGTGATCGATTCATGATTCTCCGAGATTTGATGTCGTTTCAGAATCCCTTCGGAACCCCGTCTCCCGTAGGGGGTGGGGGTAATGCCGTCAGTGCACCTCAAGCGGTGCACTGTAGGCATCTTGAGGTTCTTTGCAGCGAAGATGATAGAACGGTTTTGTGCTTGCATATTTTGAAATAGCTCATTGCTTGCATAGCTGCGAACAGAATCTGCATGTTGTTTATTTGGGCCGTCAGTACGCCTTAAGCGGTGGCCTGTAGGCATTGCTTAAGGTTCTTTGCAGCGTCCCTTCCTTAGGCTCCTGGCTGCAGCCCCTTTCATTCCTTTTACTATACCTCCGTTCATATTCGCTTTCTTCTATCTGACTTTCCACCTCCTCTAACTGTTGTTTCACAGTGCAGCTAAAAAAGGTTTTCCTCCTGTTACACCTTCCAGACCTTATTGTCATTTTCCGTTTCAGCGGTGAATGACATCATAGCTTCCAGCGCTTGGCCTTTGACTGAATTCTGTATTCCAGTTCCTTTAGAACCCCTTCGTGCCTGTTGAGTGTTACATTCAACGGACACATATTCATCATAGCAAATTTCCTCTCAGATTTCCCACCTAAACCAGCCCCGGGAATTCTCGGGGGGACAATATTTATTACCGCGTGAAAGCAACGAGTTATAGCCCCTGTCAGGAGCGTTCCAACACTTGCAATACTCTATCCAGGCCGGTTGTTCGTAAAATATTACTTTGCTTTACAAGTTGGTCCTTGTTAAGTGTTAAGGGCACTCTCGTCATGTTCACCAAAATTGTAAACGTATTGAAACGTACGTAAGCAACATTTGTAGGTAATGTTTTTGACGCGAGACGCCCCAAGGAACCATATCGAGATGGATTTTCCACAAGATGAGATGAGGTGTTTCATGGGTCCTTGGCAGTGTTCTGGTAATGGGTTTGTTTTGGTTACCAGGATTCAAGTTATTTACAACTCGGAGAAGATAGAATTCGATTTAGCAGTCTCTGTGCAGATTGCTAAATGCCAGGCTAGACTTCTAATTGGTAATAGAGTAATTTTTGGAAGACAAAATTGAGAAACGAGAAAAGCATTGACAGTTGTGAGTTGTGCTTGTAAAGAAAATGGACATGAGAGAACATGAGTTCCAATTGGAATATGAAATTAAATTAAAAAACAATTATAGGCTAAACTGCTAATTAGTGATAAAGTAATTTTTAGAAGATAAAATTAAGAAATGAGGAAAGCATTTGCTAAGAACTTTTTTACAGCTGTGAGTTGTGCTTGTAAGAAAATGGACACTGAGAGAATATATGATTGCTAATTTCAATATGAAATGAAATAATAATTAAATCATAATTATAGTTACTGGAAGAAACGGTAAAGTAAATAAACGATGAGTTAAGGAACAAAACGGATGACGAATATATCAGGAAACAAACAAAAAGACTTACAGAAAATCATAAAAATAATTAAAATCAGAGAAAATCGAAATAAACCCAAATAAATGGATCCACAAATCCACAGCCTCACATTCTACGTCCATAACAAAATGTGTGTGTTTTTTGATGAATCTTCAAATGAAAATATAAATATTATTCCTTTTTCCTTTCGCAGAATACGAGTGAGTTTATTTGGCAGCAGGAAATCTGGCACTTTGTGTTTTATTCCGGGGTGAAAGGGCTGGTGATGAACTTTCGCTTGTCAATGCAAAACAAGATTTGAGTTTTCATTCTCTATTTGTTTTATGTGCCAGGTTTTTCTGTATACATTTTGACAGCTGGCTGAATGTTAGTACTCTCTCTCTCTCTCTCTCTCTCTCTCTCTCTCTCTCTCTCTCTCTCTCTCTCTCTCTCTTCTCTCTCTCTCTCTCTCTCTCATTTCATAATCCCCTCGTCACCTTGGATTCACCTCTCTTAGTGAATAACGTACATATGTTGCAGGGAAGATGTGAAATCAGGGATTTCACGAAATCACTAGGGAATATGTGAAATGACCAATTCGCTCAGGAACATTTGATCCCCAAGGCTAGTACCAAACACAACAAAACTGTGATTCATCTACGATGTTTTGCCATGTTTAGTACTAGCCCCTGGGCGGTCAGATGTGTTTCGCTGTGTTTAGTACTAGCCTTTTTGGGATCAAATGTCCCTAATTGCATGTAATCCTCAAGGGGCTAGTAATAAACGCGGCGAAACACATTTGACCCTCCAGGTACTAGTACTAAACATGGCGAAACAGTGTAGATGAATCACTATTTCGCCATGTTTAGCACTAGCACTCGAGAATCAAATGTTCCTAAGCGAATTGTTCATTTCACAAATTCCCTAGGGATTTCGTGAAATCCCTGAACATCACATATTCCCTGTAACATACACAGGAAGGTGACAACTTTCATCGTTCTGTTTACTTCTCTTTTCCTTTATACATATACGCATGTCAAGCTCAAAACATATTTGATGAGGGTAAGAAACAGGATAAAATCGTGGAAGAAAACCTCGTAGTTACGTTTCATCAGTCTTCAGTTACCTTGGCGACCGAAAGTGGGTGGGTGAGGATCCCTCCCTAACCTCAGAAAAGGGGTAGGGATCTCTCCCCAGCCCCAGAAAAATCGGGGGTTGGAGGCGTGGGGAAGTGGGAGGGAATGAAGGTGAAGAAATGAAAAAGCGCTCGCGTCAGCATTTCTCTAAAGTTTGTATCCTCCATATTCTATTTCCTCTCCCGGAGGTAACCCAGCATTTTCCATCCTTTTGGTTAGAAGAGACACGATTGCCACTTAGCAACTCAGCTGAAGTCCTACATACATACATACATACATAACGTTATGGTTATATGTTCCGTTAAAGGATTTCAGTGTATTTTTTTTATCGTGTCTATGTACTGTTTTTAACTAGTAACAAGCAAGAAAAAAACTTGAAAATTTTTCTTCCCCCTTGAATACATGATTCATATATAAAACATGAGAGAGAGAGAGAGAGAGAGAGAGAGAGAGAGAGAGAGAGAGAGAGAGAGAGAGAGAGAGAGAGAGAGAGACTCGACATTTCAGTATGTTGTTCTCTAGTATACTTTACAAATCTATTTAGAGAAGCAATTGCACCAAACAAATTTAATTCTGAGAGAGAGAGAGAGAGAGAGAGAGAGAGAGAGAGAGAGAGAGATCATTTCAGAGAGAGAGAGTTCTCTAGAGAGAGACTCATCATTTCAGTCTTTGTTCTACTGAGAGAAGCAGTTACACTAAACAGTTTCAATTCTGAGAGAGAGAGAGAGAGAGAGAGAGAGAGAGAGAGAGAGAGAGAGAGAGAGAGAGAGAGAGAGAGAGAGACTCATCATTTCAGTCTGATGTTCTCTACTATACTTTACTTTCTATTGAAAGAAGCAATTGCACCAAACAGATTTAATTCTGAGAGAGAGAGAGAGATTTTTTAAATGACTATTGCACCAGTCAAAGCCTAATGAGACATGCATAAAAGATATACGATTATCTCAATGGTCTTCCTTCTTGCTCTCTTGTACAGCACTCTTGACCTCTGGAGGATCTCTCAGCAAAAGGATCAGAGTCCTTCTGTGCCTCCTCCTTCTCCTCCTGGAGGACTCTTGGTGCCGAAGAGTTCATCAAAGTCTGAATGAATCTCGGAGAAATAAGAGGAATCTAAAAGTGAATCTTTTTCTGAGGAAATTCCGGGCTGAATCCGACGCCAAAGTGAGTCCTTATATGAAAGAAAGGAACAATAAAAACACTTTTCTTGTACAGTGTGACGGGATTCAAAAGACATTGCGATCGACTGTTGATTATTATTATTATTATTATTATTATTATTATTATTATTATTATTATTATTATTTCTCAGAAGATGCATCTTATTCATATGGAACAAGGCCACCACAGGGGCCATTAACTTGAAACATTATTATTATTATTATTATTATTATTATTATTATTATTATTATTATTATTATTATTATTATTATTATTATTATTATTATTCAGAAGATGAACGCTATTCATGGGAACAAGCCCACCACAGGACATTAACTTGAAACATTATTATTATTATTATTATTTTTTATTATATTATTATTATTATTATTATTATTATTATTATTCAGAAGATGAACCCTATTCATGGGGAACAAGGTCACCACAGGGGCCATTAACTTGAAACATTATTATTATTATTATTATTATTATTATTATTATTATTATTATTATTATTATTATTATTGAGAAGATGAACCCTATTCATGGAGAACAAGCTCACCACAGGGCCATTAACTTGAAACATTATTATTATTATATTATTATTATTATTATTATTATTATTATTCAGAAGATGAACGCTATTCCTGGGGAACAAGCTCACCACAGGGGCCATTAACTTGAAACATTATTATTATTATATTATTATTATTATTATTATTGTGTATTATTATTATTATTATTATTATTCAGAAGATGAACGCTATTCATGGGGAACAAGCTCACCACAGGGGCCATTAACTTGAAACATTATTATTATTATTATTATTATTATTATTATTATTATTATTATTATTATTATTATTATTATTATTATTATTATTATTCAGAAGATGAACGCTATTCCTGGGGAACAAGCCCACCACAGGGGACATTAACTTGAAACATTATTATTATTATATTATTATTATTATTATTATTATTATTATTATTATTATTATTATTATTATTATTCAGAAGATGAACCCTATTCATGTAGGAACAAGCCCACCACGGGCCTTTGACATGCAATTCAAGAAGCTTCCAAAGAATATTATGGTGTTCATTCGAAAGAAGTAACAGCAGGTAATGAGAAATACAGAAAGAGGGGACCAGTTATAAGAAAAACGGATAAATTAACAAATTAATAAATATAATATAAATTTAAGTAAAATATTAAAATACAAATGGAGTTCTATTAGGGTAGTAATGAAACCATGAACTTCTGAAGAAGTTCTGAAAGTGTTAATAGAAATTGCTGTAAGAGAGGTCAATAGACAATGCGCTCGTTTGAAAGTTTATTTCCCTCCACACAGTCGTATTCCCCGTAGGGAGTTAGTGCCATCAGTGCACCTCACGAGATACACTGTAGGCATTTTACTTGAAGTTCTTTGCAGCGTCCCTTCCTTAGGCCCGTATCTGCAACTCTTTTCGTTCCTGTTACTTTATCTCCGTTCGTATTTCTTCTATTTCCTTTCCACCCTTCCCTGATAATTATTCCAGCATTATTTTAAGCGCCGAATGGCCTCATAGGTCCTAGCACTTGGCTTTTGGCCTAAGTTTTATATTCCAGTTCGACAGTCGTATTTTCCTGGACTGTTGGATCTCGTACATAAACTTCGTATGGCAACCTCCACAGATAGGGAACATTAAGCAGTTACAAAGGCCAATGGCTCGGTGTTAATCGTAGATCCACTGACCACTTTAATGCTTCTTGAGTGCAGCTGATCTGCAATTTGCATTTTGGAATTCTTCTCTCTCTCTCTCTCTCTCTCTCTCTCTCTCTCTCTCTCTCTCTCTCTCTCTCTCTCTGTACATAGCTCTATTTCTGTTTTCATCTTTTATAGAGTAAAAAGAATTTTTCACATTTTCAAGGAGTGTGCGTCCCTCTCTCTCTCTCTCTCTCTCTCTCTCTCTCTCTCTCTCTGCACATAGTTCTAGCTCTTTGTTGGGTGAGTCGGTAGAGCTGTGGACTGTCACTGGATGGGCCGGAGTTCAATTCCCCGGCCGGCTGATGAAGAGTTAGAGGAATTTATTTCTGGTGATAGAAATTCATTTCTCGCTATAATGTGGTTCGGATTCCACAATAAGCTGTAGGTCCCGTTGCTAAGTAACCAATTGGTTCTTAGCCACGTAAAATAAGCCTAATCTTTCGGGCCAGCCCTCTCTACTGTAGGAGAGCTGTTAATCAGCTCAGTGGTCTGGTTAAACTAAGGTATACTTAACTTTTTAACTTTGCACATCGTTCCCTTACTTTTGTTTTCATCTCTTCTAAAGTCAAAAGAATTTTTCTTATTTTCAAAAAGTGTTCGTTTCTCTCTCCCTCTCTCTCTCTCTCTCTCTCCCTCCCTTGTGGAAAGGGGACAACGATTGCTTGGTTTCAAGGAAAAAGTTCTTGTAAGTGCTATTGGCTCCCCCTGCTAAATAAGGCAATCAATATAAGGCCATCAATCACCTGAGCTATTAAGGTTAATAAAACCCCAGGTCCTTCTGGGGCTTTGTAATGACCCGTAATTATTTCTTGTATATATCTTCTCGAAGACTAATGGCCGTATTCAATCTGCAATAAATTTCCGCCAAGCAAACGGCACAGACGCCATAAACTTCGGGCAAAGCAATTATCGAACACATACCATTTATACCGTCGCTTGTGATAATGAAAGGAAGCCATTCATTCTGTCATTTTATCAGTCCTGTAGTTAACTTATCAGTTTAGTCATGGTTTTTTTTTTTTGTACTTACGTACCTTTCTCATATCTTTTCCTTTTCCTGTGATGCATTTTCATGGGGCAGAGGCGTCGGAAATTGTATGATTTATAAGTATACTGATTTCTATACAGCAGCACCTCCACTTAACTGAGGTTTTAACCACGGGTGCTCGCACCCTTAGGGGCGCGAGGCCGGTTCCTAAGGGCTGCAAATTGGTATGTAGATCATCCACCCTCCAGTCACCAAACATACAAAAGTGCAACCCTCTAGCCTCAGCAGTTTTTATTTTATTTTAAGGTTAAAGTTAGCCATAATGGTGCTTCTGGTAACGATGTAGGGCAGGCCACCACCGGGCCGTGGTTAAAAATTCATGGGTCCCGGTTCATACAGCATTATATCGAGACCATCGAAAGATAGATCTATTTTCGGTGGCCTTGATTATACGCCGTAGCGATTGTGCGGAAAACTCGATTGCGCGGAAGAAACTTCGGCGCATTTTTTATTTGTTCAATGTAGCCAAGACATTTTCGCAGACTGAAGAGGTGTTTTTGTATATCTATTTAATCTATTTATTTGAATTCAAATTTTCTCTAAATTATTTATTATCTTTTCGAATGGATCAGCCTGTTTTTAATGTAGTCAAGACATTTTCGCAGACCGAAAACTTTCGGCAGAGTCGAACCAGTTGTTGCCGTCCGAAAGCGGAAAGTTTCGCGTTGATAATCCAGAATTCGAGGAAAAGAATGAGGAAAAGACTGACATCTGCCAGATTGTTGCCTGGCTGTTGCGGGAGACTTTTCTTGGGGTATTTTAGCCCACCCCTCAATTTCGCCATTGCCAAATATTGTGCGTCTCTCTCTCTCTCTCTCTCTCTCTCTCTCTCTCTCTCTCTCTCTCTCTCTCTCTCTCTCTCTCTCTCTCTCTCTCTCCATCTTTGAACTTCCGTCTACTTCTGTTTCCATATCTCCTAGAGTAAAAAGTATTTGTTATTTTTTCCAAGAGTGTGCCTCTCTCTCTCTCTCTCTCTCTCTCTCTCTCTCTCTCTCTCTCTCTCGACTAATGTTTTCATTTCCTCTCCAGTAAATGGAGTTTTTGTTTTGTCAAAGACTGTCTGCCTCTCTCTCTCTCTCTCTCTCTCTCTCTCTCTCTCTCTGTCTTTAAACTCAGTTCCATCTACTTCTGTTTCCAGATCTAGAGTAAAAAGATTTTTCATATTGTCTAAGGCTCTCTCTCTCTCTCTCTCTCTCTCTCTCTCTCTCTTTGAACTTCCTTCTACTTCTGGTTCCACATCTCCTAGAGTAAAAAGAATTTTTTATTTTGCCCAAGAATGTGCTCTCTCTCTCTCTCTCTCTCTCTCTCTCTCTCTCTCTCTCTCTCTCTCTCTCTCTCAAATAAACTTCTGTCTTTCAGAAATGAGGGTTTATTTCTCTCTCTCTCTCTCTCTCTCTCTCTCTCTCTCTCTCTCTCTCTCTCTCTCTGAACTTCCTTCTACTTCTGGTTCCACATCTCCTAGAGTAGAAAGAATTTTTTATTTTGTCCAAGAATGTGCCTCTCTCTCTCTCTCTCTCTCTCTCTCTCTCTCTCTCTCTCTCTCTCTCTCTCTCTCTCTCTCTCTCTCTCTACGTACTTGGTTCTCTCTACTTTATTTTATTTTTACCTTATACGTAACTTTCATTTTACTTTGCACTGCAAAATTATCAAACATATGAAAAGCCTAAAAATCCTGCGCATTCACGGATGGAAACAATATCAAATATTCAGACAGATGTTGGTAAGCTGCTCAGAGTTCATTTTTTATGAGCCCTGGAAAAAGCTGGAAATTAATCAAAACAAAAAAATGAAAAATAGAGGTAAAATGTGGCCGAGCATGTGAATTATAGTTGACCAGGAAGATTTTACTGGGTCGTACATGTATATGCATATGTATTTATATGTATATACTGTATATGCGTTTTAAATGTGTTTATGTATACACACATATATATATAGAAATAAACACGTACCACACACACACACACACACACACACACACACACACACACACACACATATATATATATATATATATATGTGTGTGTGTGTGTGTGTGTACACACATGTAGAAGAGAATAAAATATACATACACACACATATATATATATATGTATGCATATATACATGTAGAAAAGAATAAAATACTGCAATTTATTTTCCCTCAGCACAATAAAGCATTGTCATGTTGGGTAGGAATTCTATTGAAAGAAAACCTGTGCCCCTAAAAAGTAAGACAACGTGATAAATGCAAATAAAATGTTTCGATTTTACGTCACTTTAAAATTTCGTTGGTAAACTAAGGAGTGAAAGAATCAATAGAAAACACACTCTTTAAAAAGAAAAAAGAATATATAACGCAAACTTTCATACAAGTCACGTTTAATAAAACTGCGAGGTGTGATTCCTAAACAAAATCCAAGAATTCAAGGGGAGAGAGAGAGAGAGAGAGAGAGAGAGAGAGAGAGAGAGAGAGAGAGAGAGAGAGAGAGAGAGGAGAGGAGAGGCTGCAACGAAAAAGTGCTGAGGTATCTAGGTACAATACAGGAATAAAACGCATAACGATTCCTCTTCCTCTGGTGTACAGAATACTGGAAAGGAATAGAAATCTGACGTGAAAATAACACGGAAAGTCTTGACTCAACCAGTCCTCGAAAATAGCGAGCCTTTAATGGCTTAATTACTGACTGCGTAAGTTTCTTCAAAGGCTGCAGTGTCGAGTGAAGTTTCGTAAATCAAAGAGGACTCCTTAATCTGTTTGTGTAGGGTTTACTCGTGGCTGCAGCTTATACCAATTTTTCAACTTAGCTTTCTAAATATAATTACTTAAATTCATTAGATATTGTACTTTTTTGGTTTATTATTATTATTATTATTATTATTCAAGAATCATTAGGTAATATATATATATATATATATATATATATATATATATATATATATATATATATATATATATATATATATATATATATATATATATATACAAACGACTTTTGAAATCGACACTACTGTGGATCTATTCACCATTTTAGTGACTCATTCTGTTATGAGATTTTTATGGATTATTATTATTATTATTATTATTATTATTATTATTGATGAAACAAATTCAGAGTTATGTATACGTACATATATTTAAAATGAATCTCTACAGAGAGCTTTCTGTAGAGATTCATTGTGAATTTTGTTTCTTGATTTCAAGACTCATGATACTATGAATGATTATTACTACTACTACTACTACTACTCCTCAAAACATTAACCTTATTCATATGGAACATGCCCACCACAGGGGCCACTGACTTAGAAAGAAGTAACAGAAGGTAATGGGAAATACTGAAAGATGAGACCAGTTATTAGAAAAGAAAAAACAAGTTAACAAGTGAATAAATAAATAGATAAAAGTGTAAGTAAACTAATAAAATGCAAAGAGAATTGTTTTTGAAGTCACAATTGCACGGCATCTTCGAATCGTTTTAGTGCCATAGAAGACACACGCAAACGTATGAATGTTCTATGTAAACAAATGGTGTTACAGAGAGAGAGAGAGAGAGAGAGAGAGAAGTGATCTCAACTTTTATGGTATTTCTTCAGCCATACGTACCCCTCATGTTAAGCAAGTTGTCGAATTGCTATTCACCTCTCTCTCTCTCTCTCTCTCTCTCTCTCTCTCTCTCTCTCTCTCTCTCTCTCTCTCTCTCTGCTTGCTGTTGAAGTGGAAGGGGCTATCGTTGATTGTCTAGCACAATGTGCTATAACTGATATTTTTATTTACTCCTTTGCGTTGAAGAGAAAAAAAATTAAAAACTCTCTCTCTCAACAACTCTAGTAATTCAAATCTTTCTCTCTTCTCTCTCTCTCTCTCTCTCTCTCTCTCTCTCTCTCTCTCTCTCTCTCTCTCTCTCTCAACAAGTTCTAGTAATTCAGTATTTTTACTCTCTCTCTCTCAACGACTTTTAGTAATTCAGTTCTTTTCTTCTACCCTCTCTCTCTCTCTCTCTCTCTCTCTCTCTCTCTCTCTCTCTCTCTCTCTCTCTCTCTCTCTCTCTCTGGGTTCGACCTAGATATTCTCTCAAAAGAATATTCAACACATTCATCATATTCAGGACCCAAAGCATTGCGGAGCATCCCCGATACACTCAATCATTTTCAGCCATTGCAAGATGAAACGAGAGAACCGAGAAGAGGAAATGCGAAGCAGATAGCTGATGATATATCCCAAATAGAATTCATCGGTTTTCATTCAGTAAAGTCGTCTGACATCGCAGTAAACATTTGCGATTGACGTTTTAGTAAAAGTATCTCATGCTGTGATTGGTGTCCTCAGGTGAATTTGCAATTCTTGTTTTTTTTTTTTTTTTTTTTTTTTACGAATGACATTTGTTGCTTCTGAAGTTCTACTGCTGTGAGTGTCTTTGTCGTTTATGTTTTTTTTCTGGCGTTGCTCGTATATGTATAATGTATATGTGTACATATATATGTGTATGTATATGTATATACACACACACACATATATATATATATATATATATATATATATATATATATATATATATATATATATATTATGTATATATGTGTACACACAGAAGAACAAACACGCACACACTATATAAATATATATGTAGATTTTATGCTTGTATATATGTATTATGTATGTATGTATGTATGCACATATATATTTATATTTATATAAATATAAATATATATATATATATATATATATATATATATATATATATATATATATATATATATATGTGTGTGTCTATATATATATATATATATATATATATATATATATATATGTATATCTATATATATACATATATATATATATATATATATATATATATATATATATATATATATATATATACACACACACACATAATTCTGTATCCAGTAAGATACTGTTTTAAATTCCTTCATCTGTCAGTGACATCTTCCCCTTTCAGATGTAAAACATCGCTCCCCAAAAGCTAAACTTCGGAAAACACTTTTTTTTTTAAAGTTCATTCCCCGCTTTCGGGATAAAAGTGCCATCATGTTGCAATAGCTGTTGGGTTACGAAAGCCTCATTATAATATTCATGAGAATATCCTGTTTCGGTTTGCAAATATAATCAGGCAGGGGATAAAAAAAAAAATAGCGTGTGATTTACATGTTATAGGTTGAGGTCATTTCGAAAGTCTCTCTCGTTGCCCGCGTCGGGAACTTCAATAAAATTAATAAGATTATTAACATATTTTGCCACGGACAGTTTCATTTGATTGACCAGTGTGTTACGCGATAATTCTGATTTGGTCTAATGATGATGTGAGTATGAAAATTGCTTGTACTCATCATAAAACTCATTGTTTCATGAATAAATTTAGTAGGGATATGAGCAACCTTTTCGTAGTGGGATCATTTATCAGTAGAGGGAATCTATTTATCTATATATCTATCTGTCCATCTACATGTAATATTTATATGTGTGTATAGAATATATTTAGATAGATAGAGAGATTCTATATATAATATATGTGTGTGTAAATATTCAGATAGATAGATAGAAAGAAAAATTTACATACCGATTTCCTGTCTTGTCTCAAAAAAAATTGCTTTTTTGGAGATTTTTAATCTATCAAAATATAAAGAAAATTAAAAAGTCTTACAAGAAAATTTTTAGAGAAGAATAACAGATTTCACCGGTGTATTGTGTATAGCAATTAGTTAATAAATATCGACGAAATGTGTCCGTAAATGAAAATAAAAATAAAAACAAAATATCAGCCGTCGACGATTCCCCCCTCCCCTCCTCCCATAGAGTAGAGAGTTATATTGCGGTGAAGAACCTTCTCTATACTTAATTCCCTTTATCTCTTCATGTACATTAATGATCATTTACTTCTTTATTAACGTGACATTTTAAAACTTAACGATCATTTCCTTCTGTATCAACATAACATTATAAAACTTAATGCCCATTTTCTTCTTTATTAACATGATATTACGTATAAAACTTAACAATCACTTACTTCTTTCTTAACATGATGTTCCTCGTTGGACGGGTCGGTAGAGTTCTCGGATAGCACTCTGCTAGGCCCGAGTTCGAATCTCCGACCGGCCAGTGAGGAATTAGAGGAATTTATTTCTGGTGATAGAAATTCATTACTCGGTGTGATGTGGTTCGGATTCCACAATAAGCTGTGGGTTCCGTTGCTAGGTAACCAATTGGTTCTTAGCCATGTAAAATCAGTCTGATCTTTCGGGCCAGCCCTAGGAGAGCTGTTAATCAGCTCAGTGGTCTGGTTAAACTAAGGTATAATTAACTTGACATGATGTTATAAATCTTAATGATCATTTCCTTATTAACAAGACATTGTAAAACTCAATGTTCATTTACTTCTTTCTTAACATGACATTGTAAACTTGAAGATCATTTACGTCTTTCTTAACATGACATTGTAAACTTAATGATCATTTACTTCATTATTAACATCACATTATAAAACTTAACGATCATTTACTTCTTTATTAGCATGACGTTATAAAACTTGATTATCATTTACTTCTTTATTAACACGACATTGTAAAACTTAATGATCATTTCTTTATTAACATGACATTATAAATCTTAATGATCGTTTACTTCTTTCTTAACATGACACTGTAAACTTAATGATCATTTACCTCTTTCTTAACATGACATTATAAAACTAATGATCATTTACTTCTTGCTGAACTTGGCATTATAAAACTTAGTGATCATTTACTTCTTTATTAGCATGACATTATAAAACTTAATGATCAATTACTTCTTTATTAGCATGACGTTATAAAACTAATGATCATTTACTTCTTTCTTAACATGACATAAATCTTAATGATCATTCACTTCTTTCTTAACATGCCATTGTAAAACTTAATGATCATTCACTTCTTTCTTAACATGCCATTGTAAAACTTAATGATCATTCACTTCTTTCTTAACATGCCATTGTAAAACTTAATGATCGTTCCTTTCCTTCTTTATAAACATGACATGGTAAAACTTAAATACATACCTTTGCACGACAACGGCACGCAACGAATGCCATAAAAACATCGCATGCCCCCACGGCGACTCCCACAGTGAGCGTGGTCGATGATAAACCACTGAGATTTTATGGTAGAAACGGTGCCTTTTTCCCAGCCGCCCCTCACGCAAGGAGAAAGATACGGGACGAGAAGAACAGGCTAAAACATTGAGAGGAAGTTGATGAATTTTGCGTGACAAATGCCAGTTGGAGCGGTCGACGCCTTTGGGGGTTAGTTTTGTAAAGCAGAATCCAGAACGATACATCAGTATTTTTCGTCATTTTAGGAGATGTAACTTCGCTCAGTGACCTCACAGGTCCCAGCGTTTGGCCTTTTGTGGCCTAAGTATCATATTAAAGGTCCAATTCCAAGTTAGTAAAGTTGAATCGAGAGCAATGCATTGGTTATTTTAATTCGTTTAAGGAAGTAATCTTAGCAGTGTATAAGAATTTGGACGCTTCGTAATTTGCTCCAAGATATTTAGAATTTTCCCATACATTGACCAATAATATATATATATATATATATATATATATATATATTATATATATATATATATATATATATATATATATATATATATATTAAAAATTTCATTGCGTTCTCTTCCTTTTACGCTAGTATTTACTAATGTCATTATTCTTAGTTTTTTTTTTTTTTTTTTTTTTTAGATCCAGCAGACATGGCTTTGCTAAAAGTATCAACTGGTTTTTTCTTTTCTATTTCTGCTTCCAAAGAATTTTTTCTTCTTTCACAAAATATTAATAAAAGTAAATGTTGTTTTCAGAAGCTGTGCAAACTCTGGGATATCTCTCTCTCTCTTTCTTGTTTCTTTTTATTTTTTTTTTATTTACAAAACCGAAACAAATTTTTCAGTCCAGTTCAGACTGTTTTTTTTTTTTTTATAATCTCAAATCTGCCTGCCTGACGAGTCAAACTATTTCTATTTCATTTTCTGTTTTAGAAAAGAATTGGAAAGTTAACTCGATCCAAAGAGACAAAAAATAAAACATAAAAAATAGAAGTTTCTGACAAAACTTTATTTTCTATTTTTTTTTTTTATCTTTAATCAAATCTTTCTCCCCTCGACTGAAAGGCATCGTTTGTTTCTGTTGATCTCATTTTAGCTTTCCTCTGAAACGAAAGTTGACGGACAAGCGGAAAAGAAAAAAAATCCAGATTTTTTTTTCCTGTACGGACTGTAGGATGTGAAAAATTAATTAATATTTACACTTTTTTTTTTGGCCATCTAACATGTAACCGTTGGAAAGTGGACGCTTAAACACACACACACAAACACTTACACTTTATATATCTATATACTGTATATATATATATATATATATATATATATATATATATATATATATATATGTATGTATGTGTGTATATATATATATTATAAATATAATATATATATATATATATATATATATATATATATATATATATATATATATATGTATATATATATATATGCATACATACATGTATACATACACACACACACACACTATAAGTGTCTCATGGCTGCTTAATGTATTTCAAGTGATCCAATTAATATTGAATAGTAAATGTACTCTCAAAACTGGTAGAAGACTTCATAGGTAGATAAGCCAATAAAACAGAGGTGTTTCTTATTAAAATGGTCCACATATTATGACAGAAAGGAAGTGACAGAAATTATGATAAAAAGAAAGCATTATAGAGAGTGATAGAAAGTATGGTAGAAAGAAAGCGATAGAAAGTATGATAGAAAGAAAGCGATTGAAAGTATGATTGAAAGAAAGTGATAGAAAACACTGTAGAAAAAAGTTATAGAAAGTCTGATAGAAAGTACGATAGAAAGGAAGTGATGGAAAGTACGATAGAAAGAAAGTGATAGAAAGTACGATAGAAAGTATGATAGAAAAAAGCTGATGTGAGAAAGAAGCTGATGTGAATGATGATAGAAAAATAACTGATAGAAATTATATGAGAGAAAGAATTTTATAGAAAGTGTGATAGAAAGAAAGTGATAGAAAGTACGATAGAAAGCATGATTGAAAGAAAGTGGTAGAAAGAATGATAAAAAGAAACTGATGTAAAGCACGACAGAGAGAAAGTGATAGAAAGAATGAACCAAAGAGAAGAAACCGATAAACAAATTACACTGGAAAAGCCTTATTTATGCTTAGTGCATCTGGTGCCCTCCCTTATGGAAGGATATAGTATTTCTTTGTGATGTTTTATTCTGATATGCATATGTATATGCCCTTCTAGCGTGAAGAATCACTTCGCTTCATAATCCGCATCCCATTCATATCATAAATTTTCACCTCTCTTTCATAATGAATTCTCATACTTATTTGCAATTTCATCCTTTTAGAGTTTGAAGGTTTTTTTTCTGTGGCCATTTATGTCCTAAACGAAGCTTTTGAATTGAATTAAACTGAACTGAATTGAATTGAATGACGCCTGGAGAAAGAACGAACAGAAACGTGACTTAAACGTAAATATTTCCTGAAATCCTCTGCAATATTCGGCTGATCCCTCCTTCCATTGGGCTAAACAAACGCTCATAATTTTCGTAATGACAAAACCTTACGCGAGATTAGGAGGCACTGCACCTAAGCCCCCCCAAAAATCGTATACAAATTCCTAGTTAATAGATTTAATAGATGGACCAAGGGATCAATAATTGGGGCAGCTAAACTGGGATTTGCAAGACCTCGGTGCTTCGATTACGGTCATCCGGTAATGTGTGTGAGAATTCCATTTGCATCAAAAATCAGTTTTCGAATGCAAATAGTAACTCGACCTTTCGCGTCAGTGTCATCAGCTTTTAGAGCGGTTTCACAACCGTGTTGGCTCATGATAGAGCTGATTCTGCAATGTGCATTTTTGCTTATGTGCAGGGAACTACTTTATACACACACACGTATATATATATGTGTGTGTGTGTGTTTCTTCTTCAAAGCTTTTCGAAACAAGCCGCCAAGCCCCAGCTATAAATTAGAAAACTGTAAGTTCAACATAAGATATCCCTTTTTCTCTGTAATTGATTACCTGAAATTTGCGCGACAGAAATAAAGTAATTCTCAACTACGGGTCCGTAAAGGTCCGTAATAAAACCTAAATCAGATATTTCTTGATTACCTTCCAAAAATTTTAATTTTCTGCAAAAACTAAATCAGATTGTCTGTGACCCACTTTGAAGATTTTAGCGCACTTTTAAAAGAAAACTGTTTTTTCGGTTTGCCTCAGATCCGTCCGCACTGAGGCTCTCCGCAGTTTATGTTGTCCACCCTCCCGGTCAGATCAAACTGAGGTACCATGTTGCAGCATCCACCCAGTCATCAGCCATTTTGCCCTCAGCTCTCAGCCATTTTTAGTTATTTAAGCAAGCAATCTCACAATCGTGCTTCTGGCAACGATGAGGATGGGCCACCACCGGGCTGTGGTTAAATTTCGTGGGCCGCGGTTCATACAGCATTATGCCGAGATCACCGAAGATAGATCTATTTTCGGTGGCCATGATTGCTACGCTGTAGTGGCCTGAGAAAACCTGATTGCAGCATTTTTTACTTGATTTTGACGTATGTTCATTTACCTGAGCTGAACAGGTAAAAGTCTTAATTTCGTTTTCCTTTTGTATGGGAAATACATGAGTCTCTCTCTCTCTCTCTCTCTCTCTCTCTCTCTCTCTCTCTCTCTCTCTCTCTCATACTTTTTACTTGTGTTTTACTTACATTGTTATCTATTTGTTTATTAATCTGTTAAATTGTTTTTTTTTTTCTGATATCTGATCTTTTGTATGTCCTGTTACCTTCTGTTACTTCTTTTTAATGAGCACCATAATATTCTTTGGAAGCTTCTTGAATTTTAAGTCAGTGGCCTGTAGGTTTTCGTTCCATATGAAGAGAGTTCATCATCTGTTTAATAATAATAATAATAATAATGGTTAATACACACATGTAATAATAATAATAATGGTGAAGAAATCACGATGGTGTAAATGTAAATATAAATATATAAATATTCGTTTCAGTCAGATTTAAATAGAAGAATGAAAGCTCTAGTTTGTGGTGTGTGTGTGTATGTGTGTGTGTGTGTGTATGTATATATATATATATATATATATATATATATATATATATATATATATATATATATATATATATATATAAAATTATATATATATTTCTAATACTCATATATTTACATTTACTGTGCCATTTCAGGATTTTCACCATTTTAGTGACTCATGCTAATTATGAGATTTTATGAATAATAATAATAATAATAATAATAATAATAATAATAATAGCGAACTTTCCCACCTTGATTTTGTCTTGAGATAATATTTAACAGATTCATTTTATTCAGAATCCTAATCACAGTCGAACATCACTTCAGCATTTCCTTAGTGTCATCAAATCCAAGAAGAAGACTCAGAATTGAGGAGGGAGTGAAAGTTAAGTTAAAATACTGAATTAAACCTTATGACACTCAAGTAACTTTTGCGTACAACGATCAGTCAGAGGAAACCTTGTGTGTAATGGATGTTCTTGTTCATCTTGCAATGTGCAACTTTGCACATTGCAGATTGATAGAATGGTTGGTAGATAGTTAGGTATATAGATTGGTTGGTAGATAGTAAGGTAGAGAGATAGACAGACAGACAGATGAAAAGATAGACAGACAGATAGATAGATATATAGATAGATAGTTAGATATAGAGATAGATAGATTTTCATCTGCTGTCCTGGACGGAGTGGCAGGTTTCAAAGAATGGCCAGGAAGGAATATGGAATTTTGGTTAAATGGCAAGCGCTTAGACCTATGATGATGTCATTCAGCGCTGAAAGGGAAATTGCGAGTAGAAAGGTTTGACAGGTGTAACGGGAGGAAACCCTCGCAGTTGCACTAAGAATCGCCTGTTAGGAGAAGGTTGAGGAAAGTAAGACGGAAGAAAGAGAATATGAACAGAGGTACAGCAAAAGGAATGGAAAAGGTTGCAGCTAGGGGCCTAAGGAAGGGACACTGCAAAGAACCTTAAGTAATGTCTACAGTGCACCGCGTGAGGTGCATTGACGTCACTACCCTCCTACGGGGCAAAGAATGGTCAGTTGCTGACGTAAGTCATTCGGTAAACTTTTGAATGACAGAGATATATATTATCAAGTTTATGGTCTGTCTTTCTGCGAGGTTGAATTTACCTATTTTCCTAACAGGTTGGTCTTCTTCCTTTAACCTCTTCTTCTATCCTTTCTTTTTATATCTTTCCTCCAAATCTGGGTTTCACAATGAGACTGAAGTGTCTGTTCCACTGGCCTGTGCTAGAAAAAAAAAACATTCCCTGCCAATTCTGTCCAAACCTGATTACCTTCCCTAAGAAAACACAAACCTCCTTGATCGAAGCATAGGCAAACAAAACAAAAGCAAAAAATAAGTGCACATCAACATGCGCAACGAATAACAAGAGGCATTTATTGACTGAACATCTGAAATCCAAGAAGTACCCGATATCCTCCTCTGGCACAAACCGCAGGGAGAAGAGAGGAAGAAGAAGAAGAACCCCAGCAAGATGCCCAGAGAATGTATTCATGTCATTTTTATTTTCTCGTGGCACTGGATACGACAGATATCGGAACGTCCACATTCATAGTCGGATTCCTTGGATGTTTCTGAAGCTTCTTTGAGTCTTGGATGCCAAGGAAAGCCGTAGGAGAAAGTATGAGATCGTCCGTTTGGAATCGGCAATAGAATCTCATGTCAATAAAGAATCTTCGTATGTTCTACGCAGACTCTTTTAGGATCACGTTTGGAGAGAGAGAGAGAGAGAGAGAGAGAGAGAGAGAGAGAGTATTTTCATATGTGCTACGCAAGCTCATCTGGGTTCACTTTGAAATTTAAGGGGCCTGAGAGAGAGAGAGAGAGAGAGATGATTCACGGTAGATTAACAGACTGATATCACTGTGTAGTATATAAATGGTGGTTATATGAC
Organism: Macrobrachium rosenbergii; assembly: GCF_040412425.1. Taxonomy (NCBI): domain Eukaryota; kingdom Metazoa; phylum Arthropoda; class Malacostraca; order Decapoda; family Palaemonidae; genus Macrobrachium; species Macrobrachium rosenbergii. Next base: position 24,569,455 of record NC_089763.1, on the reverse strand, counting down.
CACCCTTGTAAGAGGGCTCTATATGGCACGTGACATATTACAACGACCATATGACAGCAACACAAGTGGACCTGCTCCTATTGCCTCAATCTTACCCTCTCCTCCTCCTCCTCCTCCTCCTCCTCCTCCTCCTCCTCCCCATCATCTCAGGTATGGCCAAAAGAAAATCACAAGATATATATAATTATATATATGTATGTATGTATGTATATATATATACATATATATATATATTATATTATATATATTTATATATATAATATTTATATATATTTAAGGATCAGTAAGGTGTAAAATAAAACTGAAATGGAATGTATTCACAATGAATAGAAAAATCACTATTTTATAATTCGTGGATAAAACGGAAAGAATTGTATATATACATATATACTGTATATGTATATGTATGTATTACAATTTTTCAATCATAAATGGATAGAACAGGAAAGGATTGATTATATATATATATATATATATATATATATATATATATATATATATATATATATATATATATATATATATATAAGGAATTATCATCATCATAAAATTGATCACCCTCATGAACTAGGCCTGTTTTAAGTTTACAACTGTACGCACCGTTGTTTGCAGGTTAGGTAGTACAGTTTTCCTCTCGCTGAAACGAGCAACTGCGATCTTCGTATGTTGTTCTTGTGTCATCATGTGAAACCAAGTGATATGTATGCAGAGTTTGAACCATTTTTTTATTTTTTGCTGTGAAATTGGTACAAATACGCCTTCGAAGCCAATGGTTACCCGGCAAATCATTGTTTCGTTTAAATAAGACATATACACAGTACGGTCCGTTTCAGCTCATCTCCCCCCCCCACCAGTCCCCCCTTCACGGGTGGCCATGTAGCGCATGCGCACTCGCAGCTGGTGCTTGGCTGAAAATCAACACTTGTTTATCTATCTATCTATCTACCTATCCATCTATCTATTATGATGAATGCTGAAACCATTTCTTCAGCAACATTTTGAAATGCTTGTATAAACAAGAACCCTCACGACATCTTTAATTTATTTATTTAGCATGAGAAATATTAAAACCATTTCCTAGTAACTTTTTTGAGCGCTTGCACATACAAGAACCCTCATGACACATTTTTGTATAAATCATGAAATAGTGCCTGTTTGTGTCGATCGTATGCCAACGCAAGCGCAAAAAATCACAATTAAATAACAAATACCCACTACTTATTATTATTATTATTATTATTATTATTATTATTATTATTATTATTATTCAGAAGATGAGCCCTATTCATGTGAAACAAGGCCATCGCACAGGCCACTGATATGAAAGAATATTCAGGTGTTCATTCGAAAGAAGTAACAGAAGGTAATGGGAAATACCGAAGAGGAGTTAATTTTTTAGAAAAACAGAAATCAACAAATTAATAAATAAACATTCTGTGGGCTTGAGAGGTGTACGAGAGATTCCATTTCGAATCTCCAAGCCATTGTATATTGACAGCAACGACTCTGAAACTGGTGGAAAGTTTAGGTACCCAACAAAGGTGTCGATAGTGTGTAAGTGTTAGACGGGTCGTAGCGTGATTTCCGGTCGTTAACGGAGTGTCTGCAGGTGTAATGGTAATGTGACCCCCGTAGGGGGTAGTGTCGCCAGTGCGCCTCATACAGTGCACTGTAGGCATTACTTGAGGTTCTTTGCAGCGTGCCCTCCTTAGGCCCCCTAGCTGCAACCCCCTTCGTTCCTTTTACTGCACCTCCTTTCATATTCTCTTTCTTCCATCTTACTTTCCTCAACCCTCTCCTAACAATTGATTCATAGTGCAACTGCTTTGAGGTTTTCTCCGTTACACCTTTCAAACCTTTTACTGTCAATTTCCGTTTCAATGCTGAATGACCTAAATAGGTCCCAGTGCTTGGCCTTTGGCGTAAATTCTAGATTCAGTTCAATTCAGTGGTAGTGCGACTGACCTTGTTTGACCTCGAGGTAATTAAAATGGATCGCGAATAACCATGATGAGTTTTTGGGATTTTTCGCATTTCCACAAATCTTGGCGATATGTCTCCGTTGAGTTGTTATATGTGTATTAATATAAAGAGTTTTGACATTTTCGAAACATATTGTCTGCCCTAGAGGGACTTGTGAACGTAACACTGGATCACTTTCTTCCACAGGGACTCCAGGACAGAGTCCTTTTTTGGTCCCGTGAGTCGAGGTGAGGAAGGGCGCCAGTATCCCAGACACCGGGAAGGAGTCAATCTACGGATGGTGAGTACTCGATACTTGAGTCTTTTTGTGATAGTTTTTTTTTGTCACGTACATCCGGCATAGCCTTGTTGTTTTATTCCGATGCCTGTCTTTTTGTATATCTATGTATATATAATATATATATATATATATATATATATATTTATATGTATATATATATATATATATATATATATATAATAAATATAACAATATATATATATTTGTATATATATATATATATATATATATATATATATATATATATATATGTATATATATATATATATGTATGTGTACATATTATAATTAGGTGTTTTTGCTCACGTAATGGAGGTAAACCTCCGTTCGTTTAATATGAAGATAATCCTTAACTCTGTATCGCACGCAAATTCGCTAGTATTACCGAGATATTAACCGACGAATGTTCTTACCCAGTGGAACTTTTCCTCAGTTCTTTTATTTATGTGTTTCGACGTTCAGCGGGACTTTTTTCCCCAGTGCATTGTGGGTAAGATGGCTAACGCATTCGGAACCTCTTTTTGTCCTTTGCATCTGGGAGTGTTAGTATCTGATCCCAGTTGGTTAAGTTTCAGCAAGTTTCAGCAATTCAGTTGGTTTGTGGATTTCGGCGTTGCTTGGAAAAAGCTGTCTTCAGAATGTTCCCACCTTTCTTAATCACGATTGCTTGGTGAAGACGTATGTAACCCTTGTTCCTTAGAGTACCACAAGAAGTCCCTGGATTCCCCTACATCCTACAAGGAATTTTGGGGTGTGGGGAAAACACAAGAGTGGAAAATCTAAGGATGTCTTCTAAAATCCCCGTGATATCCTACTCTGGCAGGCTTGAATCTGATTAAGGAAAGGTTTATCCAACATTTTTAAAGTGACGCCATGCACTAGGCAAGGACCTGGTGGCCCTGGTTATGTTAGTGAGGGGGGGGGGTTGTGGCCAGAGGTCCAACTCTCTCCCCATACCCTTCCTACCTTGCCAGGGAAAGAGAACCGTATCCTAGATTAGGTCAAGTTAGCTGTGGCTAGGTTAGGTCGTAAGCCTATCATATGTTTTACTTTACATTCGCGTAGGTTACATTGGACGTAAGGATGGAAGGGGGGAGGGGGGCGTAGACCCCCGGACCAGGTAAGGATCCGTTGTCTTATGATATGTTAAAAACATCCTCGTATCTCGCTCGCTATCCTATTTTGGTCCCCCGTAATT
>NC_089763.1:24545994-24563494 GCF_040412425.1 Macrobrachium rosenbergii | reverse complement strand
TGGTATGTTGATTATCCACCCTTTTATCATCAAACATACCAAATTGTAGCCCTCCAGCCTCAGTAGTTTTTATTTTATTAATGGCCAGCCCTATGAGAGCTGAAAGTCAGCTCAGTGGTCTGGTTAAACTACTTTAATAATAATAATAATAAGGGTAAGGTTAGCCATAATCATGCGTCTAGTACCGCAATAGGTGCCACCAGCACAGGCCACTACTAGGCCGTGGCTGAAAATTTCATGCGAGGCTAAGAGTTTCATGGGCCGTGGCTGAGAGTTTCATATTGCATTATACGCTGCTGCAGAGACACTCGATCGCGCTAATGAATCTTCGGCGCATTTTTCACGTGTTTCCGTTGTGACTGTCATTTTCCATTAGGAAGTCAGAGGTAATCTGATAACCTCTGACTGAAGCTTGCTCTCTGAAACATCAGCTCCTAATTAGCGTTGTCAGGGAATGACATGCGCACACGAAAACTTGGAGGGGGCGGGGGGAAGGGGGTTAAATTGCGATTGTTAGGATATAAATATCGTGAATGTTTCAACAGTTAGAAACTTAATTTCCTCCTGTAATCCTGTCTTAAGAGGAAATTATCAGATAAAAATGAGAAAGTTAAATGAATATGAGGGAATGTAGGTTATAAACATTGAGGTGAAATTACTAGTTAGAGGCGAATGTAGTAGTGGATTTTTTTATTTTATATGTATGCATATACATATACATATACATATACCGCGCATACATACATACATACATATATACATACATAAAACATTAACATCTTCAATGTGAGTATGAAATAGAAATATATATATTATAAAAATGTATATATAATATATATCTCCAAGATCTTTAAATAGTATAAGCGGAAATGCAATTGGCAAAAATAATATTCAAATATTCTCTCCTAGATTTAAATAATAATAATAATAATAATAATAATTATAAAGTGTTCTTGAGCTTTCATTTCTAGCCCAGAAATCCACAGCACTTTGCATGAGAGCGCTTGGCTGCGAACATGTTTACACACTCGTGAAAGTTTGAATAATGTAGGTCCATTGATGAAGTGTATACGCGTTCTCTTAAAAACCCACGGTTTTTGTCAATTGCTGTTCATTTTCATTCAGTGAATAATTTATGCGTCTCTTGGTAACGGGCAATGCACGCTTTAAAAGCTGAATGATTTCCCTAAACTGTTGTATATTATCATTCTGTTCAGTGGAGGAACCAGCTGAAAGAAGGAATTAACTGTGCATTTAGAAAGCAATAAGTCAAATAGAATTCATTTAGCAATGTCACAATAGTCTTGCAGGTAACTTGTATCTGTTTTTTCTTGTGTGAGACAACGAAGAAAAATAATAAAATGAGAAATTTGATATAAAAGAACGTAAAGTTCGAGAAATAAATTTAATAAAAATATTTTAGTCAGAACTTTCATTTGAGTAAATTTAAAGATGTGATTTTGACACACAATCAGTATACGAATATACTGGCTGAGATATTCAGTGCAGAAATTCAGCTAACTTCATATTTGCTGAAAAATTATTCAAGAAGAAAGGATGAGACGTTATAGAATAATATGCCGTTATTATTCTCGTAACTGTATTCGTCAAATGTTTATTGCAGACTTGCTGAGTGAAAACATAAAGTGAAAACATGAATATTCCTTTAGCCTCAGAAGAATATGTTTTTTTTATTATTATTCATTTTTAACTTAAGAAAAAACCTCGTGGTCTGACATCGTTCATAAATGCAATACAAGATTTAAACTTGTTCGCTCTCTCTCTCTCTCTCTCTCTCTCTCTCTCTCTCTCTCTCTCTCTCAGAATTAAATATGTTTTGTGTAATTGCTTCTCTAAATAGGATGTAATGTTTACTAGAGCACAACAGACTGAAATGATAAAGAGTCTTCTCTCTCTCTCTCTCTCTCTCTCTCTCTCTCAGAATTAAATATGTTTTTGTAATTGCTTCTAAATAGGATGTAATGTTTGCTAGAGCACAACAGACTGAAATGATAAAGAGTCTCTCTCTCTCTCTCTCTCTCTCTCTCTCTCTCTCTCTCTCTCAACAAAAAAGCTAAAGAATAAATATGTGGTTTTCCTTACTCTAGTACCTGGCAACTGAAACCCCCAAAAGTTACCACGTAGTAATTTTTCAAAGGAGGTTTTTTGTATGACTTAACTATCTGAAGCAAATCTGTTTCATTCTCCTGTTTACTGTCTGCTTACGTCATTCGTTCGTCCCCGAGAGTTCATGTTGCATTTAATGAGCACCCTTAGGAGCTTGTTCGGGTGAAGGATGCCTGGACCAACGGGGGGTGCACTTTAGTTTTTGGTAGTTCCGTAAAAACAGTAAATCATGAATTTTTAGAGGTTTTTTTAGAATAATATTATTAACGTATACGTATACATGCACATAAATACATATATATAGGTATATATGGACATATATGATTATATAAGTTATATATATATTTATATATATATATATATATATATATATATATATATATATATATATATATATATATATTTATATATAGATATAGATATATATGTACATATATATTTATATGTCCATATATATGTACGCACACACATACACACACATATATGTATGTATATATATATATATATATATATATATATATATATATATATATATATATATATATATATATTATATATATATAATATTTATTATAGTATATAGTTATATATATAGGCTATTATATATATATATATATATATATATATATATATTTATTATACATTTATTATTAAAGAAGTAGTTTAACCAGACCACTGAGCTGACTATCAGCCCTTATAAGGCTGGCCTATTACATATACATATAAATAAATATAAATGTACATATTTATACACACGCACACTCTCTTATCTTACCTATCCCTACTAAATAACTTGTTAGAATTGCGAAATGTAAAAAAAGGAAAGCGGTAACTTCAAAGGTTAATCCCCCGAAAATATACATACACATGTACAGTACAGTATAGTTAGTATGATCGCGTTTATTCTGGCTATACACAGTCAATGCATAATAAGCAGTTCTGTCACGTAGCTTACATGCAATATTGGCACGCGGTGTAATTCTTGTATTTTTCTTGAGTCGTTCAAACGCCTGGGCACTCGGCTATGCTGAAGTGTCATTCATTTTGACGCGGCTGAAGATTCTGGGATTCTGAATCCCGAGTGAAAGGTGTCAAAGGCAGATCTAAGATGACATTCCCCAATGTAAATGTCCCGGCGATTTCCAAGGCTTTGTTATGTTGCGTTTGAGTGATTTCTCTCTCTCTCTCTCTCTCTCTCTCTCTCTCTCTCTCTCTCTCTCTCTGTATATATATATATATATATATATATACTGTATACTATATATAGTTATATATATATATATAAATACTATATATATAAATATATATATATATATTTATATATTTATATATATATATATATAATATATATATATATATACATACACCTTAATCATCTCTCTCTCTATGTATATATATATATATATATATATATATATATATATATATATATATATATATATATATATATATATATATATATATATATATACATACACACACACACACACTCACACACTCTTCTCATGTCATCTCTCTTAATCTCTCTCTCTCTCTCCTCTCTCTCTCATCTCTCTCTCTCTCTCTCTCTCTCTCTCTCTCTCTCAATTCAGAGGGTTACGTTATACCAGAATTGTCTTTAATATGCAGTTCCTTTTGCAGAACGCTTTCGACACACGACAGAATTCATCAAATTTTGGGGGGATTTCTGATAAAAATTAGTCTTAATCAAAACCTAAATATTTTTTGAGGAATGCCCAATCTGTCACTAACTTTTGAGGCGAGCAACAATGATCAGGATGTGCTCGTATGATGCAGCAAAGGGTCATTGCAAATTGCAATCATAATGCATTGTAGATTCCTGGCTTGCAAGTGGGGGACATGTTAACTCAATCTCTTCCAGAGTAGGTTGGCGGAAGAATATTCTCTCTTTTGAAGAGCCATTTGATATGTATTTAAATATATGTGTATATATAATATATATGCATATATAGATATATCTATTTATATTTATATTTATATTTTATATATATATATATATATATATATATATATATATATATATCTATGTAATATATTATATATATATGTATATGTACATATAACATATATATATATATATATATATATATATATATATATATATATATATATATATATATATATAATTATGCAGATATATTTCACACAACATGAATATATATATACATACATATATAAATTTATATATATATACATATTATATATTATAGAGGTTTCAACATGAATTCTTCATAAGAAATCTTAAATTGTAATCCTGAAAGCTTGCCTCAAAAATGAATTTAATCAACAATATCGCAAAGAATTTTTCTCAATGTACATTCCGGTTTTTATGGACAAAATTAATAGGAGAATAATATATCTGTATGGTGCTGGAAATTAGCATTAGCCAAGCTAACTATGTAGAAAAAAATTATAGTTTTTTGGGGGAGGGGGGCCGGACAGGGGGATTGTGATACGAATAACAAAGGCCAACAATATCGAAATTTTTTTTGTAGTATTATCAGAATGAGCTGATATAAAAGCACTGTTATTGACTGTTTCTCTTTTTGTAGGTTTTTGTTTTTTCGAAAAAACCTTATAGTTGTTTTTGGGAGGCGGGAGGGGGTGGTTATTTTGATACCAATAATAATATAAGCTGATATAAATCATTATTATTGACTGTTTCTTTGATTTTATAAAAGACTTTTGTTCATTTTTTCTTTATGAATCTCGAAATAACTTTTAGTATCTTCAACCAACGTAAAAGGTGGGATCTTTGAATCTGGAATACTTTCATTTCAAACTTCTGTCATTTTTCCTCATATTCCACAAATTCATCTTTTTCGATTCTTTGTTCATCCTTGGAGTGGGAAGGAGGGAGTTGGAAGGGGTAAGGAGGAGAGGGAGAGGGAGGGAGGAAGGGAGAGGAAGATATTTACAAGTGATTCACAAAGGAAAGGGTATTTACTCCGTGACGGGTTTTAAATGTAGATAACCTCTTTCATTCCTCTTACCGCACCTCCGTTCACATTCTCTTTCTTCCACTTTCTATTCAACCCTCTCCTAACAATTGATTCCATGTGCAACTGCTTTGAGGTTTTCCCCGTGTTACCCCTATCAAATCTTTTTACTGTCAGCTTCCGTTTCAGCGCTGAATGACCTCATAGGTCCCAGCGCTTGGCCTTTGGCCTAAACTCTATAGTCTATTCTTTCGTTATAAAATGTAAACAACCAACTGAGCTTGTTCGCAAGAAATGAATATTCCAAAGGGAATTATTCTCTTGAGTTGTTTGCAACACAAACAAGCAAAAATGCGCCGAAGTTTCTTCGGCGCAGTCGAGTTTTCTGTACAGCTTATAATGCTGTATGAAACTTAGCCACGGCCCACGAAATTTTCAGCCGGCCGTGGTGGCCTGTGTTGTTGCGGTGTCCGGTGTTGTTGCGGTGTCAGACGCACGATCATGGATAACTTTAACCTTAGATAAAATAAAAAATACTGAGGCTAGAGGGCTGTAATTTAGTATGTTTGGTGATAGGAGGGTGGATAATCAACATGGCAATTTGCAGCCCTCTAGCCTCAGTAGTCTTTAAGATCTGATGGCGGACAGCAAAAGTGCGGACGGACAGACAAATAGCCATCTCAATAGTTTTCAATTATAGAAAGCTAACAGGAGGAACTGAACAATATTTCCCTGACAGCTCTCATCAGCCAACAATGACGGACGGTTCAGTGAACTAATCCATTATGAGTTTTGCCACGCAGGCATTACCCATTGAAAGTTCGTTTGTATAATAACATCCGGCTCGGAATAGTTTTTTTCTATTTTTACACTATTCCTGAATTTCTTTTTGAGTGGACTGCCTTCGACTGCGTGTTCATGTACAGACAGTCAGACATAAACACAGGTATTTATATATATATATATATATATATATATATATATATATATATATATATATATATATATATATATATATATATATTCATATTTAAATATATTTATATGTTATATATATATATATATATATATATATATATATATATATATATATATATATATATATATATACACACATATCTTACATATCTTTTCGTTCGACGCCACTTGTCCATTAGAAGATTGCATTAACAGATATCGCCTTTGCAAGCAATTCTACATATATGCCCAGTTCTTTTATATCCATCCCGTAGGGGGCAGTGCCGTCAGTGCACCTCACGTGGTGTACTGTAGGCATTACTTAAGGTTTTTTGCATCGTCCCTTCCGTAGGCCCCTAGTTGCAACCCCTTTCTTCGTTTTTCTGTACAGTACCTCCGCTCATATTCCCTTTCTTCCATCATACTTTCCTCAACCCTCTCGTAACAATTGTTTCGTGGTGCAACTGCAAAAGATTTTCCTCTTTATTGTCAATTTCCGTTTCAGCCCAGAATGACCTCTCAGTTCCCAGCCCCGGGCCTATGATTAAATTCTATATTCTATTCTATTCTTTTATATTTATATTTGTCATGTATAGATTTTCATTGAACAATGACGGGTGAGGAGTAAATTGTCCCGGTTGATATTCCATGAAGACAACAAAGATGCTGAAATGTGATGCTGAAATTAATTCTCAACTTATTTTCCCATAGAATGTGAACAGTTGGAAGGAGATAAATCATTCACTTCGACAGATACGCAGATCAGGGAGACTGGGAATAAAATAAAACTCCAAAAATGATTCTTGACAGTGGGAACAAAATAAAACTCCAGAAACGATTCTTGACAGTGGGAACAAAATAAAACTACAGAAATGATTCTTGATAGTGGGAAAAAAATAAAAGTACAGAAATGATTCTTGATAGTGGGAACAAAATAAAACTACCGAAATGATTCTTGATAGTGGGAACAAGACAGTGGGAACAAAATAACACTACAGAAATGATTCTTGACAGTTGGAACAAAATAAAACTACAGAAATGAGTTATGACAGTGGGAACAAAATAAAACTACAGAAATGATTCTTGACAGTGGGAACAAAATAAAACTACAGAAATGAGTTATGACAGTGGGAACAAAATAAAACTACAGAAATGATTCTTGACAGTGGGAACAAAATAAAACTACAGAAATGAGTTATGACTGTGGGAACAAAATAAAACTATAGAAATGATTCTTGACAGTGGGAACAAAATAAAACTACAGAAATGATTCTTGACAAAGGTGATTCTTGACAGTGGGAACAAAATAAAACCTCAGAAATGATTCTTGACAGTGGGAACAAAATAAAACTACAGAAATTATTCTTGATAGTGGGAACAAGAATATAACTACAGAAATGAACCTTGACAGCACGTATATAGCAAAGCAAAATATGTGATTTTGATGTGACTGAATTCTATATGCAACAGTTTTCAACTTCAAACACCACATGCTGGTCTCCAAATACGTTTTGATATTCAGTGGTGAGAAAAGCAACTAAGCTATGCAAGTGATCTGGCTAATTTATATCCTAACATCATTCAAAGAATTTATATTCTATTCCCACCTGAGCTTGGCTGATGAAACACATGTGATATTTTCCAGGCTTTTGAAAGACATCGTGAGAAAAACTCAGATGTTTTGTGAAATGCAGATGATTTTTCTATTCAATAATGATTGGAGGTTATTTAAGGTTTCCAGAGAGAGAGAGAGAGAGTTAATAAAATTAATCATAAAAGGCCGCGAGAGATCTACATATTCCAAAATAGCACCTTACAGGATACGCGCCCGCGCGTACACACTCCCACAACATTGCACTGAGATATGATAAATAAAAATGAAGGAAAATAAGCTGAGTGCTAACGCCTAGTGGCCATTTTAAATTTTGCAATGGGAATGTGTTCACGCAATTATTCTCTTAGATTTTGTAATTCGTTCGATTTCGTATTGCTTTTCCATAGCCAAAAGAAGTCTTTGCAATATATCCTCTTGAATTTTCAGTATCCTCTGAAAAGGAATTATCGAATTATTTCACAATATATTTGCTCGAGTTTAGACACACGAAAAGTGTCTGCTTTCAGACGTGGGACGAAGGTCTTTGGCTGAAGCTGAAGTGGATATGAGTTCTCTTTCCAGGCAGTTCAAGCACTGAGAAGGAGGCAAGATATGTTTGATGGGAACAAGATATGTTTGATGGGAACCTGAGATCAGACGCTTTTCCTTGCTAATGTCATCACATCCTTCGATAGCTCTCCCCTGCCCCCCCTCTCTCTCTCTCTCTCCTCTCTCTCTCTCTCTCTCTCTCTCTCTCTCTCTCTCGTTTATCGTCATTTCTGGAGTGTCTCTCTCCTCTCTCTCTCTCTCTGTCTCTCTCTCTCTCTCTCTCTCTCTCTGGGTGTGTGTGTGTGTGTGTGTGACTGTCGTAGGGACGAATTTCGGTCAGTTTTATCTTGCATGTTATATTTAGTCTTTGCGACGCGTGCTCACACTGTCCTTTGGGCAATGATAAATATGTGCACTGACTGTTATGTTATGCTGTTTATGAATTCGTTTCTGTAAATTGCTTGTTCATCTGTTTATGTATATATGTATATATATATATATATATATATATATATATATATATATATATATATATATATATATATATATATACATATATATACATACAGAAATAATCACTAAACAGCATAACATTTGAGCAAAATACATCATTTCCAGAAGAAGTGTGAGCACTCACAAACTAAATATAACATACAAATATATATATAATATATATATATATATATTTATATGAATATATATATACAGTATATATATATATATATATATATATATATATAATATATATATATATATTATATATATATATATTTATATATATAATATTCTTATATAAATCAAGAAAAAGGCAACTACAACAAAAGTACAACTATAAAGAAAAAAAAAAATATATATATATATATATATATATATATATATATATATATATTTTTTTTTTTTTTTTTTATATTTTCAATCCCATCTCGAATTACATGAAACCATTTTCGGCCAAGCATCCTCTCCGTCCACCCTAAAAAAAAAGACATCTTACTTAGCCAAGGTCAAAGTAATTCTCCTCTGAAAATCTCCCACATTCGGCGTGTTCAAGGAAGGACCCACTTAATCTCACTATTTTGTTTACTCTTTCGAAAATCTCCCTCCAGGGACGCGGGAACTCGACAAATTGCCTGTTCTATCACTTTTTTTTTTTTTTTTTACTTTTAGTTTTTTTTACTTTTTTACTTTTTATTATCTTAATGATTTATAACCACTGTTTATTTGATTTTCCATTTTATTTTTTTTTATCTTGTAATTCTCTATGGCATTATGGGCGCATGTCTGGCGTATAGTTTGTTTAATTATGTTTTCAAAAATAAAATTTCAGTGCTTATTTTTGTACCTGTAAACTGTCAGTTTTATTTGTCTTTGCATGGAAACTGATATTACGCGTGCAAATTAATTTCAGATTTTCCAGGTGATTCTGCAAAACTAATAATATATTGACATTAGTCCACGAGCTTTACATTTTACTCCCTATTAGAATTTGAGCGAAGAGTTGTTTTCATTTTATTTACCGGTATTGCCGTCAGTGCACCTCACGCTGTGCACTGTAGGCATTACTTGAGGTTCTTTGCAACGTCCCTTCCTTAGGCCCCTAGGTGCAATGCCTTCCATTCCTTTTACTGTACCTCCATTCATATTCCCTTTCTTCCATCTTGCTTTCCACCCTCTCCTAACAGTTGTTTCATAGTGCAAAAGGTTTTCTTTTAGCGCAGAACGACCTCATCAAAGGTCCCAGCGCTTAGCCTTGTGCCGGAATTCCATTTTATTTACCAAGTTGTATTATACGTTTCACATTTCAAGGTTGGGATATAATGCTACCTTGTACCACGCCGGAGGTTGTTCGTTGACGAAGGGAAATGGTCTCAATGGCAAGTGACTTTTCAGCCCATTGTTGCTTGTTCTGTCAAAGCTCAAGCGAAGGTGCAATGCATTACTACCATAATACTATTCTCCTTGTATTTTGATACATTTTTATCTGTTTATTAATTAATTTATTAATTTTTTCTGTACTTCATTTTACCTTCTCTTTTCTTTTATTTATTACTTTCTGTATTTCCCTTTATCCTCTGTTACCTCTTTCGAATGAAAACCATAATATTCTTTAGAAGCTTGAATTTCAAGTCAATGGCCATTTTGGGTTTGTTCCATTTGAATAGGGTATATCTTCCGAATAATAACAATAATAACAAAGTGGAAGGAATTATTGGATGATTATGACGTTTCAAACATACCTACGAACTGGGTACGTATTGATATTACCTATTTCCTATGCATATAAACTATTCGAAACTAAGCGAAACTGGCTTGCCATATTCAGGAACCGAGTACTTTTCGTTTTGTGTTAAAATATCTTCAGCAATTTGTATTGGGGTCTGTGGCGTTGTTCGCATATACTATCTTCATATCAAGACTTTGAATCAGTCTGTACTTCTTTTTCTCTTCTGGCAAGATTCTCAGGGCAAGGGAATATTGTTTGAGATTCTTAATGTTTGTTTTGTCATTTTATAGTCAACGGACCGTTTCCCCACCTCTCTTGGCGGAGTCATCAGGACTGGATTATAAATTGACCTACAAGGTTTTTATGTTATGTACTTTATGTTAATTTGTAATCCAGCCCATTAATAAAAATCTTGTATGGTAATCTATAATTCAGTCCTGTTGACGCCGCCGAGAGGTGGGGAGACGGTCTGTCAACTAGAAAAAGAAAAGCAAATGGAAAGAATCTCGAATAATTTTCCCTTATTCTTGAGAAACTCGCCAGAAGAGAAAAAGAAGTGTAGACTGATTCAGAGTCATGATCAGAAGATGACAATGCCACTGACTTCCACTGACTTCAATAGAAATTCCATAAGAGAGAAAATATCCCCAAATGGCATAAAATATCTTTATGTTTATCACTGTTGACTGACAATTACGTTTTCATGTTTTCATTCCTCGTCAGGGAAAAAAATAATTTAGAGAACATCAATCTTCTCTTCAAAGATGTCTTGTTGTGACCGTCATGAGAATATTCCCGTGACGGATAAACATGTTCAGATAAACATATTCAGCTGGGAACAGTCTCTGATATACATGTTATTTCAGGCTAATTGATTTAGAACCGTTGGGTACTTACGTCAGAAAACTGGTTAAATATGTATACATGCCCCAAAAGCTTATGTTTGTTAAGAGACGCATTACAGATGCATTACATGTAAACGACATTATCAGCTGTAATCAGGAGACTGTAAATTAACCTTTTGTTTATACATAATGAAATTAATTCTTTTGTGCATAGATCAAGTAATGTTGTAATGAGCCTTTTCATAGACACATTAATATTCATCTATGAAGCGGCCGCCTAACTTGGCCGTTTTGTCGATTTGAATAAAATTGTAATGTATAATTAATACATAACAAATTTTAATATCGGAGTTCATGAGATTTTTTGGTAGGACGTTAATTTTGAAGAGTAGAAAACTAGAGAGAAGTTTAAACCTTTTACTGAATATATGTATGAGGACTTTGAAAAACTAAAATCCTCTCAGTTTCCAACGATAACTTTAAAACGCGATTTCCATGTCATTAAATCTTTTATACGTAGCTTCATACATTGCATAATAATTTTTTTTCTTTTAACTGATGCCAGTAATGAAAGTGAAACGATCGCTCTGGAATGGAATGGGACTGGGAATGGGAAGTATTAACTTGACTTAATCCAACGCCGTGAAAACTCGGAATGTGGGAATAGAATTGGTAATTCATATTTCCTACGTACTCGAAGGAATGGGAAAAAGCTTTGGGAGCTAAACTCAATTTCTGACGGAACGTCGAGTTACTGGGGTCTGGAGTTGGGTGGGGGGTTGGGGGAAGGGTGGCATATTCTGTGAGTGAGAAGCAGAACACTGCAGGGGATGTGAAGTGAGTGAAAGATGATTTGGGGGCGTTTGTGGAGGCTGTAGTAACAATAATAAATAATAATTTTAATCTATAGTAATAAACTTCGAGTGGATCTTTCTCGTTTGTCCTCCCCCGGGTGACAGTAGGGGAGACATGACACAGCCACCCACCCCATGCAAACCGGTTTGTCGCCCGGGGTGGGGGCGGGGTAGGTAGGGGAATGGGAGGGTAGGGGAGACAGCCATCCTCCTCCTGCAAACCTGTTTGTCCGCCCCAGGTGGGGCTGGGTAAGTAGGGGATCAGGAGGGTAGGGGAGACAGCAGCGCCGAGTTCCAGCGCACGCATCACACTCCAACAAGCACGTAATAATGACAATAGTAGTTGCAGTGAAGAAACAAATCCACAGTTATGTTATGGGCGCATAGATTTAAAAATAAATCTCTTCAGAGATCTTTCGGGAATCTGTTCGATTCCCCTTTTCAATCTGCAGATTGAAAAAGGGAATCAAACAGATTCCCGAGAGATTGAAAAAGGGAATCAAACAGATTCCCGAGAGATTGAAAAAGGGAATCAAACAGATTCCCGAGAGATTGAAAAAGGGAATCAGACAGATTCCCGAGAGCTCTCTTTAGAGACTTATTTTTAAATCTATGCGCCCATAACATAACCGTGGATTTGTTTCCCCATTTCAAGACTCCTGCTACTATGAGTATTTTTTAAAGTAATAATAATAATAATAATAATAATAATAATAATAATAATAATAATAATAATAATAATAATAATAACAACTACATTTAAAGAAAAACACTTAACAGCAAATTTCCCGTTCATATTCTGGTTATTTTCTGGTTCTCTTTCCATCAGGAGGGCAGTGCCGTCAGTGCACCTCACGCGGTGCACTGTAGGCATTACTGAAGTAAGCTTCTTTACAACGTCCCTTCCTAAGGCCCCTAGCTGCATCTCCTTTCACTCCTTTTACCGTACCTCCGTTCATATTCTGTTTCTTGTACAGTGCAACTGCAGAAGTTTTCCTCCTGTTACACCTTTCGAACCTTTTTACTCTCGTTTCCCTTTTAACCTCTGAATCGTATCATAGGTCCCAGCACTTGGTCTCTGGCCGCCTAAATTTTCATTTTCCACTCCATTCCAGTCCATTTCCTTGCTGATAATCTGCTGTTTTCGGGGACTGAAAAGCAAGAAACACCGAGTTTTAAATCCTTTCAGAAGATGTACACAAGTGGACTGTGGGATTTTCTTAACATGTTATTAAAAGCAATCATACAATCAAATGGTCATGGACTAAAAAGATAGCTCGTTTCTGTAATGTACTGGAAAGAATCATTATCGCGTACAGTTTGCCAAAAGAAAGCTCTCGTAGGAATAAGAATATCAGTCAAGGTATTGTAGTACAAACTCCAATCGTCAATTTCGAAAGAAATATGTAAAACGTTTTGATTTCACAGAAGGTCGTTGAAAGCTGGTCCGCTGGTATGGTGTTTAGTGTCGAGGTATGCCACTCAGATGTTGCGAGTTCGCGTTTCCCCCAGGGCGATGAAAAATCATGGGCTCTGTATCATGATCAGTTACTGCTGCAGTGTGGGGTCTGCTGCGGTGGGAAGTTGAAACCAGTATTCTATGGAAGCTTGAATTTCAAGTCAATGGCCCTTGTGCTTGTTCCATGTGAATACTAGGTTTCATCTACTGAAATAATGATAAATGGAACAAGGGCGAAAGGTATAGTGCCCCCCCAATTCCCGACCTCCTCCACCCACGCATAGATAAACTGACTTGTAAATAGGGCATTGACCCCAGATGCTAACGAGTTAGCTTCCCCCTCCCCTTCTTTTTTCTCACCTGTCAGGTGTGAATAATTTATGTCCTCTAATCTGTATGTTCGTTTGTGCTGTCAGATCTAGGAAATAGGTTCTGAATTTACTTGAAATGATGGTCACTGAAATTACTGGAACCATTTCCAACTATTTATACACCAGAGAAGTTTTAAACTTACTGACTTAATTCAGGTATGTTCTCATATAGCAGTGGTTCTTAACCTTCTTATTACCACGCCCCCTCTAAGGGTTGGTCCTTCCCGCCACCCCCCCCCCCTTGCATCCGTGAGTAAAATTTCCGCCCAGATTTAAGTGAAATTAAAAACAAAGAGAAAGAGGTGTTTTTATTCTTTTGAGAATGCGTTAATGAGAAACTTGACACTGCTTCTTAGCGACTCTTGTTAAGAGAATAACGAATGTAATTAGAGAATTTTTAATTTTTCCCAGGGCTGCCCCTGAAAAAATCCCCACTGGGGTTGCGCCCCAGTTTAAGAACCACTGTTATATAGTTTCATGTATTGTTAGATATAGGAAATAAGTAATCAATCCACTTGAAATGATCCATCAGATAAATTATTGCAACCATTTTCAACTAATTATTTTATATTCCTATAGTTCTTCATTGGAGGGTTGGGTAGAGCTCTCGGCTAGCACGCTGTTGGCCCAGCGTTCGACTCTCCGACCGGCCGATGAAGAATTAGAGGAATTTATTTCTGGTGATAGAAATTCATTTCTCGTCATGATGTGGTTCGGATTCCACAATAAGCTGCTGGTCCCGTTGCTAGGTAACCAGTTGGTTCTTAGCCACGTAAAATAAATCTAATCCTTCGGGCCAGCCCTGGGAGAGCTGTTAATCAGCTCAGTGGTCTGGTTAAACTAAGATATACTTAATTTTTATATTCCTAATTTAAATCAGGTATGTTCTTATATAGCTTCATGTGTTCTCAGATGTCTGTAACTGGTGTATGAAAATTAAGGGACATTTACGCTTCAGTAACCAAGTTTGGAAAACTATTGTCGGATCGTTTTGTTCCTAAAAAGAGAGAGAGAGAGAGAGAGAGAGAGAGAGAGAGAGAGAGAGAGAGAGAGTTTTTAGTGAAGCGTTTATTCACTCAAAATGCGAGTGATCTAGCGTGTAACAGAGTGATGAATTTCATGTGGTAGAAAAGTTGGAATTCTCCCAGAGCATTTTTATGCGCCATGTTCCGTGGGATGACAATTCTCCATTTTGTTTTTGTTAGGCAGGGAACCTTTTGTAAAAAAAAAAGAAAAACTCGAAACTCAATTTTTTTTCTGTAGGCAGTATCAGAACACTGGAATATTGATTAAAAGATAACATTACCTTTCCATTTCAAGAAACAGGTAAAAGAAGACTGAGCGTAATCCCAGGTATGACTCTTGGGAAGAAAATTCATAGATTGTTTTTTTAACTCCACTGTAAAAAGGACAAGTCGCCAGGAGAGAAGAAAAATGTTACAGGGGTACGTAAAAGTTACGAATTTTTCCCCATGAGATTCCCAAGAGCAGTTGAGAGAATTTTATGTTAATTTTACCCTTTGAAGCACAAATGAAGAATGATGCCTTCAGATATACTTATCGTTTCGAAGCAACTGCAAAGAATGGCGTATTTAGATACGCTTCTTGTTTTATGAATTTCAAAACACATGCGAGTATATTTGCACATAGAAAAAGGGATTTAGTTATTGTCAGGCTTCTATACAAATTTAATTGACATGTTTTGTTTCATTAGCCTGAAGGCCGATTTACGAGAAACATTTGAACCATGATTTTGTCTCGTAAATCATGTTTTATCTCATCCGTTCAAGGATATATAAACAATTTGAGCGATCATCAGTAAGGAAAGCGTGAAACGTGGATCAGCTATTCTGAATTGTTTACTGTCAAACCAAAAAAAAAAAGAATTTTTTAAAGGAAAATCTGAAAAAAACCAGCAGTACAGATATTTCACTGAATATCACAGGTTGAAATTGATGTTTTGAAGCAAAATTTCATTCACTTTTTTATTCATTTTTATTTTTTGCCCCTGTGAATTGTGTCTACTGTTTGATGTTTCTTCATAAAAATGAAAAATAGGTAGTTTCATTCGTCAGACAGGTGTATGATTGAGTAAAAATATTCTTTGTTTGAAAGACAACAGAGATTGAAATTTAAAACTCAATGTACTGAAGCTGAATTCAAGAAAAATATTTTTCATCTCACTTTTCTCTATTTTTTCTCTTTCTGCCTATTCTATCTCTTTTTCCTGCTTTTTCTTTTTATTTCTTCCCCTTCTCTCCTATCACGAAAAACTCTCTGAAATTTCTAAGACCTCCCTCTTGGGATGTTGCAAGCATCTATGGCTAACTTTATATTTCATGGTTTTTTTCCGTACATGCTGTTCTCACCCTGTTCGTATGGTAATGTCTTGGCAGTCACCTTTTCGACATTTTAATTTTCATACTAACAAAAAAAAATTATCACATATACCCCCATTCCCTAACCTCACTTTTGCAGCCATCAGTGAGCTCTGTACAACCATGAAAACTAACACAATCCTCCATATGTATATGTATGTATATATATATATATATATATATATATATATATATATATATATATATATATATATATATATATATATATATATATATATATATATATATATATATATACATAAACACACACATACAAAACATCCTTTATTAATACCTTCACGAGGCCGACACTCTCGTACAACTCTGCGTGACCCTCTACAAACACTATCCGTGTATCATGAGGCATCATGGAGTAATGAATTCGAATTACTGCTAGACGTAGCATCGAGGACACTGTTCCAGCCACCTCTGTCCATGGACTAAATCACTGAGACTTATACTTCACTGCAAGAGCCGGAGAACTGCTGGCCTTTTCTTGCTTAATTAGCATCTCAGCCATCGCCTTCCCCCCATTTCTACCAACAGGGAGCCTTTAGAAAAATAATAAAATAAAAAAAATAAATACTATTTTCAACTCTGGGTTCCTTGACGGGAAGGCCCCTAATCCTGCAAATGAGATCCAGCAGACCTTTCTTAACATCTCTCATACCACCAGCAAGAGGGGGCTATATGTAGACCTTGTAGCCACACCAACAGCTGTTACCTGACCAGACAAAAGCTGGTAAATGTGATGGAATTGACTGACTGTGAGCCCCACCAGCAGTTGCCTGGGATTTGTTGAAGGCTGCAACATCATGCAAGAGCGTCTTTTCCCCCTCAGAGCTGTCAGGAACATTTCATTTACCAAAGGTGAAAACGTTTGGTTACACAGAACGTCTAGTTACTGTAGTTAATGGGATATAGTGTCCGGAAATGTTTGGTTACTATCAGTAATGGGATATAGTGTCTGACGATGTTCTTCTAGGAGATTAACTTTGAAAAGGTCCTTAAAAAATGGTATTTATCCACTGGAACTTTCAATACAACAGGAAATCTCCGGATACTCTCTCTCTCTCTCTCTCTCTCTCTCTCTCTCTCTCTCTCTCTCTCTCTCTCCTAATCTTGACTGTCCCTTAGGCCCCATAAAGTTAAATACATATCTATAAACAAAGTCATTCTCTCTCT
>NC_089763.1:24525994-24540994 GCF_040412425.1 Macrobrachium rosenbergii | reverse complement strand
CGCTCTTCGTTTCGTCGATTTGTTCTGTCGACTCCAGAAAGGGTCGACGCCTTTTCTTCTTTCAGCAAAACGGATTTGTTGCCTCTAATCTTTTTTGGATCCTTTTGTTGCAAATTCAGTCTTTTTTTTTTTTCGTGTTAGGATTCCATCTCTCTGGCCTTCCTTTGATACGTCCTGTCAGGGATAGTTTTCGTTATGGCGAGAGCGAAGGCACAAATGGACTTTCCATTCGTTGAATTCGCTTTTCGTTGGATTTCTGTGTACACACGGTTATACAGTTCTCCCTCTCTCTTTGTTGTATTGTATATGTATGTATGTATGTATATATATATATATATATATATATATATATATATATATATATATATATATATATATATATATATATATATTTATATTATTTATTTATATTTATATATAATATATATTTTATATATATACATATGTATATATATACACATACACACATACACACACATATATATATATTTATTTATATGCAGATACGAATATAATTAATCATCATTATTTTTCACGTTCCCTCCTCATTAAACAGGTTATTGAACAATGTGTCTTGGCCAGCTGACTTTATAGCGTAGATGTAAAAGATGTGCTTTTTAGGCAATTATAACCACCCCAGAGAATAATGACTGACAAATTCAATTACTGCCTTTGATAAAAATGAGAGATCGTTTTCCTTTTTGATGTACGAAAGGTTAGATAGATTTATTTCACGATAAATAACCGGCACTATAATGCCACATGAAATGACTTCGTTGTAAACAATAACGTGATTCATATTTCTAAGCATAACTGTGACCCAAACGTGGTATGATTCTGGAGTGGAGAAGTAAGGGGTCTGGTGTGGACCTCTTGACTCTGCTCTGTTCTCACACTGGAACTCTTTCTTCTTCTTCTTCTTCTTCTTCTTCTTCTTTCTTCTTCTTCTTCTTCTTCTTCTTTTCTTCTTTCTTCAATAACATAATAATAATAATAATAATAGTAATCTAATAATAATAATAATACAGTAATAATAATAATAATAATAATAATAATAATAATAATAATAATAATAATAATAATAATAATAATCTGAGTGACAATTGTTATTTAGCTTCAGTGGTTTACTTTGCTGCTTTTTCTTTTTCCCCATGAACACTGTAATATTCTTTGGAAGCTTGCATTTCAAGTCAGTAGCCCCTGTGGTGGGCTTGTTCCATATGAATAGGGTTCATCTTCTGAATAATAATAATAATAATAATAATAATAATAATAATAATAATAATAATAATAATAATAATAATAATATAATAATAATATAATAATAATCTTTGGAAGCCTGAATTTCAAGTCAGTGGCCCCTGTGGTGGGCTTGCTCCATATGAATAGGTTCATCTTCTGAATAATAATAATAATAATAATAATAATAATAATAATAATAATAATAATAATAATAATATAATAATAATATAATAATAATCTTTGGAAGCCTGAATTTCAAGTCAGTGGCCTGTGGTGGGCTTGTTCCATATGAATAGGGTTCATCTTCTGAATAATAATAATAATAATAATAATAATAATAATAATAATAATAATAATAATAATAATAATAATAATATAATAATAATCTTTGAAGCCTGAATTTCAAGTCAGTAGCCTGTGGTGGGCACTCCATATAATAGTTTTCGTCTTCTGAATAATAATAATAATAATAATAATAATAATAATAATAATAATCTTTGAAGCCTGAATTTCAAGTCAATGGCTGTGGTGGGCTTGTTCCATATGAATAGGGTCTTCTGAATAATAATAATAATAATATAATAATAATAATAATAATAATCTTTGGAAGCCTGAATTTCAAGTCAGTGGCCCCTGTGGTGGGCTTGTTCCATAGGAATAAGTTTCATCTACTGAATAAATAAAAATAAATAGATGTGTTTACATTCCTGCTCTCGATGCCATAATTCTAAGGCTACTTCCAGAGAGATGGTGACAGAGTCTCCAAAGGTGAATTAGTGGCACAAACAAGGAAACGGTCCATCCGGTTATTTATCTTCATGATTTAAGAATGCTTGAGTCTTCCTGGTTTTCGTGAAACTGGTTCCCAAATCCACTCGGCGATATATCTTCAATAATTAAATCAGTTCCGTTTATATGATATTTGAATTATTATGATTTATAGAAGGAATGGTATGACAGATGACTTTGCTTTTAAGACCGTATATCAGTCTGCTTTTTGTTAAAAGAAATTTGTCACAAAAACAATTATTTTCTGGGAAGAGTTGCCCACCAAATCATTCTTTAAAAAAAAAAACAAGTAAAAAATGCGCCGAAGTTTCTTTGGCACAGTCGAGTTTTCTGTACAGCGTATAATGCTGTATGAGCTGCGTCCCATGAAATTTTCACCAACGGCCTGGTGGTGGCCCGTCCCATAGCGTTGCCAGACGCACGATCGTTGCTAACTTTAATCTTAAATAAAATAAAAAATACTGAGGCTAGAGGGCTGCAATTGGGTATGTTTGATGATTTTAGGGTGAATGATCAACATACCAATTTGCAGCCCTCTAGCCTCAGTAGTTTTTAAGATCTGAGGGCGGACCCAAAAAGTGCCGACGGACAGAAAAATAGCCATTTCAATAGTTTTCTTTTATAGAAAACTAAAAATCGGTCATTATGCATATTTTTCGTTGAGCTGTCCGACTAATAATATTATTATGTGTATAAAAGCCTCATAGTCTATTCTGGTGCTTGAAATAGGTGGTACGTTGATTATTCAGGCAAAGTTACTCAGTACTTACAAGATAAAAAGTCATTTTCTTCTTATTCTTCTGCAACTAAGTCTAAATAGCTTAACCTTTTTCATTATGTAAAAGTGATGTGTAACGCTTGCCATTAAGAGATGTTAAAATTAAATGAGTATTAACCTTCGTTTCCAAATATCAAGGAGGTGTCGGTGCACCTCACGCGGCACACTGTAGGCATTGCTCAAGGTTCTCTGCAGCGTCTTTTCCTTAGGCCCCTAGCTGCAACCCCTTTCATTCCTTTTACTGTACCTCCTTTCATATTCTCTTTCTTCCATCTTACTTTCCACACCCTCTCCTAACAATTGATTCGTAGTGGAACTGCTTTGAGGTTTTCCTCCTGTTACACCTTTCAAACCTTCCCACTGTCAATTTCCGTTTCAGCGCTGAGTGACCACATAGGTCCCAGCGCTTGGCCTTTGGCCTAAGTTCTGTATTCTGTCTATCTACGCATCTCTTGGAGAGTAAATGACTCAAAATAATAGGACTTTCTCCAAGCTGGGTTCCTCATTGGATGGGTCGGTATCGTACTCGGACAGCACTCTCCTAGATCCGCCTTCGAATCTCCGGCTGGCCAGTGAAGAATTAGAGGAATTTATTTCTGGTGATAGAAATTCATTTCTCTCTATAATGTGGTTCGGATTCCACAATAAGCTGTAGGTCCCGTTGCTAGGTAACCAGTTGGTTCTTAGCCACGTAAACTAAGTCTAACCCTAAGAGAGCTGTTAATCAACTCAGTGGTCTGGTTAAACTAAGGTATGCTTAACTTTTCTCCAAGCTGAGTGTTTCATAGAAACTAAGAATGTATTTGCTATGAAGGCAGGTATGGGAGGACCCATATAATAGCCTTCATATCAGAAATAATGTTTAATTTTTTTCAATAGAAAAGTTAACGTCTTTCGTAACTGGTTGAAGCAGAATCATAAATAACTTTTCATTTAATTTCTGACCTTTTTTTGTCGTTGTTGTATAGATGGTGTCCCGCATTTTCCCGAGATGTAACCGAGTATCGAGACCATTCCCTGAAAGAAGCGGGACGCCATATCTCAAAAACTAACCATAGAATTTTCTTGAAAATAATCTCATTATGTTTCCCACACTCAAAGAAGTCTTGGAAGTTAATAGTCCCCTGACCTAACCTAACCTAACCTAAGGGCATGGCAAAAAACCGGGACTGGTGCAATACTGCCATACATCTCAGGAATTTGCGTCCGGTTAGGCTCGAATTTCCTGAGTGAGAATATTCATGGAAAATACACCTGGCCCTTTTCTGGATATGATATTGGAGTGAATATACCATTATATTCGAGAGTGTTTTTTTTAATATGTGAATTTGTAGCGAGAGAAGCTAAAATCAGATTTTGGAATTTATATAATAGTCAAATCAAGGATCCAACGTGCTGATAGTGAGCCTTTTGTGGATGTATCTAAAAGATCTGTTTTGGAATTTTTATGCACTGTGGGGTTCATCCACGATTCAGTCATTGGAGTAAGAAGGAGGCAGTGTATTATTGTTTTGTGTTATCATTATATTGTATATTATTATTATTATATTATATATTGTATTATCGTTATCTTGTATATTATTATTATTATTATTATTATTATTATTATTATTATTATTATTATTATTATTATTATTATTAAATTCTTCTCTCAAGCCAACTGCTGTAAGATATAAAAATAGAATGTGACTGCTTGCATCGCAAATGGAACACTTTTTATTATTATTATTATTATTATTATTATTATTATTATTTTTTTATAGTAAATCACGAGATCCGCTTTTTGTGTTATTATTATTATTATTATTTTTTTTTTTAGTAAATCACGAGATCCGATTTTTGTGCTTCGAAGAAACAACTCATAGAGAAACCTGCAAAGTCAAGATTCTCGCGTTAATATTCGTGTAGGGTATTCAGTAACTGAGAATATATACGCCAAATGAAGCCGTAAAACGGGGCCCATTTAATTAGGAGGTACAGAGAAAGTAGGAATTCTACATTCGGGAGGAATATTCTATATTTTTGGTCTCCAAGTTCATTCAGGAATCCCTGACATAACTGTGTATTATTAAATCTCTCAAATCATTTCGTTGGCATTCACAACAGAAACATAAATAAGACATACAGAGAGAGAGACACATTGATAGAAAATGGGATGAGAGAGAGAGAGAGAGAACATGCAATTATAAAATTGTTTTGAGCTTTTATCCAATATCTTATTCAAAAGAGACAGAGGGAAACGATAAAATTATTTTATGCTTTTGTCGGAATCTCTTATTCAAGAGAGAGAGAGAGAGAGAGAGAGTGAATAATGGAATTATAAAATTATTTGTTCTCTTTGTCGCAATATCTTATATTCAAGAGAGAGAGAGAGAGAGAGCAGGATTCTGTGAAGGGCTGCAACAGAAATATATCTGCTTATTCAAACCTCAAACCTTGGAGACAGATTATTACCAACAAAATTATTGAATTGCGACGGAATCTCTCTGTTTTATCCATTTTCCTCTCGACAGTTGCCCGCAAAAATAAACATTTAAATTTAAATAGACCAGAAGACGGACAAAACTTATCCTTTCTCCTCTCTGCATGTGAAACAGATGAGGTTTAAAAAAAACACACACACACGAATCATTTTTCTTGTAGTTTTCAAATCATTAAATGAAGATTTTTGGATTTTCTCTTTATTATTATTATTATTATTATTATACATATTATTATTATTATTATTATTATTTTATTATTATTATTATTATTATTATTAAGCAGATGAACCCTACTCATCTAGAACAGGCCCATCACAGGGGCCACTGACTTGAAATTCAAGTTTCCAAACAATATTACGGTGTTCATTTCAAAGAAGTGACAGAAGGTAATAAGATATACAGAAGAAGAGATTCGTTATTGGAAAAGAAAAAATAAATTAACAAATTAATAAATAAATAGGTGCAAATGTAAGTAATAACGTAATAATAATGATAATAATATTTGCAAACCAACCAAGTCGTTTAATACTGAAGGAGAAATTAATATAGCTATTCCATTCCTTCCCGATTTTATTTTTTCTCTCCTTTTCAGCAGACTGGATATTTCTGATTAAGATTTCCACCAAGACTCGAAAGAAATTTCATCTGAATACGCAAATATACGTTTTTTGTTGGCTACTGTAATGTTGAATTTTAAACGAGGCTCAAATCTTATTTAAAATGATTCTGAGTTAAAATTCTGAGATAAAGTTGGAGGATATGAAAGTATAAGAAATAGCATATGGATAGAAAAACACTAATGAGTTTTTTGTCGCTTTTTCTCTTTATTATTATTATTATTATTATTATTATTATTATTATTATTATTATTATTATTTAGAATATGAACCCTATTCGTATGGAACAAGCTTACCACAGGGGCCACTACTGACTTAAATTCAAGCTTCCAAAAAAATTTTTTTTGATTTGGTCAATGGAATAAAATACCAAAGGTGAAAATATCTTCTAATTACATTCCCTAGAATTATTACTCAATACATTGACTTCAGAACGTAAAACATCAGAAATTATTGATGAAAACATTGATATCATTATTATTATTATTATTCAGAAGATGAACACTATTTATATGGACCAAGCCTACCACAGGGATCAGTGACTTGAAATTCAAGCTTCCAAAGAATATTATGGTGTTCATTAGGAAGTAAGGGAAGTTAAAGGGAAATACAGAAAGAAGAGATCTCACTTATTAAAAAGAAAAATACGTAACCGAAGAAAGTAGAGGAAAATGTGAATTATGAAGAGAGTTCTGCCGAATGATTTTTAAAAACCTTTCTCTCCTCCTTTTAGAAAAACTATACATTTTGAATGACTTCTGGGAAGGGCAGGCCAAGGGTTACGTAATGCTCGTGATGACACAGTCATAACGGACACTAACTTATGCACTGAATTACTCTTCAAGAAAATACCAGGAGTCCAGGGAAATAAAATGTGATTCGTATTCTGTAAAGCTTGGGTTTCTATTAAATGATGAATAGCAAGAACTTTATTATATCATATATATATATATATATATATATATATATATATATATATACATATATATATATATATATATATATATATATATATCTATATATATATATATATATATATATATATATATATATATATATATCTATTCTCAGTAGGAATCCTTAACATCGTATTTAACTTATTTTCTGATATGCATTCTGTCTCATAACTGATATACGGAAATATGTCCCCGATGACGAGGTAAAAAAAAAAAAGTAAGTTAACCTTTAAAGAATATTTTGGATCTTTCCAAAGAAGGCAGTAAAAGTGATTAGTTCCCTTTTGAAGCTCCATTGTGCTTTTAGCATCCACTTTTCAATTATTTCATACTTTTGAAGAGGGAGAGAGAGAGAGAGAGAGAGAGAGAGAGAGAGAGAGAGAGAGAGAGAGAGAGAGTATGATTAAAAACCCTCTGAATATTCCTCAGTGCAACACAATAAGGAAAGAGAGAGAGACAGAGAGAGAGAGAGAGAGAGAGACAGAGAGAGAGAGTGATTAAAAACCCTCTGAATATTCCTCAGTGCAACACAATAAGGAAAGAGAGAGAGAGAGAGAGACAGAGAGAGAGAGAGAGAGAGTGATTAAAAACCCTCTGATTATTCCTCAATTCAACACAATAAGGAAAGAGAGAGAGAGAGAGAGAGAATGATTAAAAACCCTCTGAATATTCCTCAATGCAACACAACAAGGAAAGAGAGAGAGAGAGAGAGAGTATGATTAAAAATCCTCAGAATATTCCTCAATGTACAACTAGACCAAAGGAAGAGTATGATTAAAAATCCTCAGAATATTCCTCAATGCAACACAATAAGTAAAGAGAGAGAGAGAGAGAGAGCGCATGATTAATAACCTCTGTGAGTATGCCTCAATGCAGCACAATAAAGAGAGAGAGAGAGAGAGCTCATGATTAATAACCCATGTGAATATGCCTTAGTGCAACACAATAATGAGAGAGAGAAAGAGATAGAGAGAGCGAGAGCATGATTAATAAACCCTATGAATATGCCTCAGTGCAACGCAATAAAGAGAGAGAGAGAGAGAGAGAGAGAGAGAGAGAGAGAGAGAGAGAGAGAGAGAGAGAGAGAGAGATGTTATTACAAAGAAGCTTCCACGAAATTCTCAAAAATTCTCGAGCGATACAATCGGTGTCACGTCCATCTCCTCCTTCCCGGTTCGAAAGAATGACAAAGAAATGTGAGATCTCAAAGAACCGAAATTGGTCCGATATGAGTTTGTGGGAAGGAAGGCTTCACAAGATTTAAAGGTTATATATCTGACGAGGAGAGAAAGAAAATACGAGTGAGGGTTCCCCAGAGGAAGTGAAAAACAAGTGAAAAACCAACAAAAGAATTAGGGAAAGGAGTTGAAATGATATTTCATATTGAAACACAAAGAAGAACTTCGTCGCTTCCATCAACGTGATCTGTCAGGTCCGAATTGTACCCAGGTACGACTGACATTTAAGTGAAGGACATCGACGCTAAATGATTTATTTCGATTCGTGGTTCGTCCCTGGGTGTGTGAAAATGAACTGGAATAAATTAAGTTCTTTTGAACTTGATTCATTCCTGAAATTCATTGTTAGTTCTTTTCTTACAAGTTGTTGGATCCAAATTAAGCTTAACAGAATCATCACTTTCGATGACACGTTCAAAACACGTCTTAGTTCAGGAAACGGCTTGACAAGATGAGCTTATGATTAGTTTTCTCTCTCTCTCTCTCTCTCTCTCTCTCTCTCTCTCTCTCTCTCTCTCTCTGTCACAGCGATATCATACTTACAAAAAGTATGAATAAATTGAACATGATAATATTGTGCTTATATGAAAAAATAGAAACGGAGTGAACACATATTTTGTTTATCGGATTGTAACCCAAGAGGTCTAATACCTTAGATATCTGGTAAGCTAATGAAAAAGAAAAACAGGTATAAAATTCGCCGAAGTTTCTTCGGCGCAGTCGAGTTTTCTGTACAGCGCATAATGCTGTATGACACTCTCAGCCGAGGCCTATATTACTTTAAGCCACGGCCCGGTGGGTGCGTGCGTTGTTGGCACGTATAGCGGGGCCAGACGCGCGATCATGACTAACTTTACCATCAACATAGAAATTTGCAGCCCTCTAGCCTCAGTAGTTTTTTTTTAAAGATCTGAGGACGGACAGAAAACTAAATAAGGTCCTAATGCCATCATCGCAATTGACCCATCATTCAACGTTAAACTCAAATAAGAAGAAAAAAAAATAGGAACCAGAAAAATTCGCCTAAAAGCATCCTTGGAAATACCGGGGAAGGAATAATGTTGGATCTCAGATCAAACGACTTCCAGCATTTTTCACACTCTTGGCTTATTTCTGCCATTGCGCGGAGGATTTACTTGTTTGCCTCTCTCTCTCTCTCTCTCTCTCTCTCTCTCTCTCTCTCTCTCTCTCTCTCTCTCTCTCTCTCTCTCTCCTCTAGCGACTTGGGTAATTCAAGTTTCTCTCTCTCTCCTCTTTTTGACGACTTGAGTAAATTTAAGGTTTTGTTTAACTCTCTTTCTCTCTCTCTCTCTCTCTCTCTCTCTCCCCTTAGTCTCTCTCTCTCTCTCGACTCCCCCTTGGAGTAATTCAGGTTTTTGTTTAACCCTCCTCTCTCTCTCTCTCTCTCTCTCTCTCTCTCTCTCTCTCTCTCTCTCTCTTCTCTCTCTCTCTGTCTCAGTGACTTTGAGAATTCAAGTTTTTGTTTAACCTCTCTCTCTCTCTCTCTCTCTCTCTCTCTCTCTCTCTCTCTCTCTCTCTCTCTCTCTCTCTCTCTCTCTCGTTGACTGAGTAATTCAACCTCTCTCTCTTTGCTTTAATCAGCCTATGGTTTCCCCAAGTATGGCCTAATTCAAAAGTGGGTCCTGAAAGCTTCAAAATAAAACTAACAACTTCTATTAGCTTCTTTGGCAGAATGCAAAGTATTCTTACAGTGTTCACCTTTTTTTTTATATCGTCAAGGACATGTTTCTGAATATCAGTTCTCAGGTAGCGTGATTTCTAACGATTCCAAAATTCCAAAATTCGCTCCATCTCTGCGTGGAATATGTATCTAAGAGATTATAATTCCCAGATATAGTTCCCAGACCCTGAAGCTGGGTAGCACCGTCAGTGCACCTCATGCGGTCCACTGTATGCACACATTACTCAAGGTTCTTTGCAGCGTCCCTTCGGCTAGCTGCGGCCCTTCATTCTTTACTGTACCTCCATTCCTTATTCTCTGCTTCCATGCATCCTCACACCCTCTCCTTAACGATTGTTTCATGGTAGCTACTTTGAGGTTTTCCTCCTGTTACGCCTTTAAACCTTTCTACTCCACAATTTTCCCACACCAGCCTGGGCCAGCCTCCTTAGGTCCCAGTGGTGTTGCTTCTTGCTTTTATATTCCATTCTCGTCCCAGAATGTGTCTCATGTTATGTTCAACTCGATTTCCCATCCTGGTAAAGTCCTGCTAAAGTCCCGGCATTGTATTGAAGTCCGGACCCTAATGGACGTATTAAGTGATGGATATTAAAACCTTGTATCATAATTCTTCAGCGCAAAGAACGTTAACAATAATTTACGGAGTTTATATTGATGATAAATGGCATCCCATTGGCATTCTCTTGGGTCATGCGAATATTTGATGTCATCTGTTTACAAGGAAGCGTGGTGGCTTATGCATGAGCGAGTCTTGTTAGTATTGTCGTGGATGGATAATAGTAGATGAATCTTCATGTACTGTTATGATGTGAATAACGAAGTGATTGAGACATGCCGTCAGTATTTATTGACTGTAACAGAAATGTTATCGTTAATATGCCAGACAGTCTGAATAATAATAATAATAATAATAATAATAATAATAATAATAATAATAATAATAATAATAATAATAATAATAATAATAGTCTTGTTAGTATTCTCAGGATGGATAACAATATATGAATCTGTTATAATTTGAACAAAATGATAGAGAGATTCCGTCAGTAATGAACTATGACAGAAATGTTATCGTTAATATGCCAGATATTCTGAATAATAATAATAATAATAATAATAATAATAAAATTTATAATAATAATAATAATAATAATAATAATAATAATAATAAAATTTATAATAATAATAATAATAATGATAATAATAATTAATAATAATAAAATTTATAATAATAATAATAATAATAATATAATAATAATAATAATAATAATAATATTCTGTATTAGGATAAATATTCCTTATTGCTGTTTGAATTTCAGTTACCCTTTAGCGGTTATGGAATCATAAGTCGTAGCTGGCACCGTAATGCAAATTGAATACGTAAATCAGTATAAGAAATAAAAATTTTTAACTCCCAACTTGAATTATTGGCGGCTCTTAGAATGATATATGTTTATATATATATATATATATATATATATATATATATATATATATATATATATATATATATATTATATATATATATATATACATATACATATATATATATTTTATATATATATAATAATATATATATATATATATTATATATATATAATTTATGCATATACATATATATATGTATATTATATATATATCCATCACCTAACGTAAAAACCTTGCTGGAGTCCAACTTTACACGCCGTCTTATTTGTAGACCTGGCATTCAGAACCATTTGGAAAATGAATACCAAACTTATTTTACTCATTGTCGTACAGTTTCGAGCTGATGATCAGAAAAAAAGAGAGGAAAGACATTCCGGTGATCATAACTTGTATTTTTTTAAATTACACTCAAAATTGAACGTAAGTAAAACACTAACATAAACGCTCGATCACTGACTTAATGGCTTACTTTGTTAAAAAAAGAAGAAGAAGAAGAAGAAGAAGAAGAAAAGCTTTGGTGTCTCATCGCAGACACCAACAAACCAGCAATATCCCTTCCTGCAACGCCAATATAAAACAGCGGCTTTCCCTCGCGTCATAATAGCCTTGTGTTCTCGGGCTGGAGCAAGAGGAAATTACTCCCCTGCCTTGTTAAGGTAATTCCAGTCCCGGGGCTTCAAAAGGAAGCTTTGAGAGCCCGTCCGGGTCTTCGGGCTGTTTGCGTGAAGAAGGATTTCCACCATAATGAAACAAGGCCGGGCTTAAAAATCGTAATTAAAGCGGGATGATCGAGGCAGGTTGAGAGAGAGAGAGAGAGAGAGAGAGAGAGAGAGAGAGAGAGAGAGAGAGAGATGATCTGGAAAGCATTTAATGACATGAGGTGATGATTGGAGAAAGAGAGAGAATGTATGGAAAGCGTATCTGAAGGACATTAGGTGATCATTAGAGAGAGGAGAGAGAGAGATGATCTGGAAAGCGTATTATGACAATAGGTGATCGTTAGAGAGAGAGAGAGAGAGATGATCTGGAAAGCACATTATGAAAATCGGTGATCATGAGAGAGAGAGAGAGAGAGAGAGAGAGAGAGAGAGATGATCTGGAAAGCGTATTATGACAATAGGTGATCATTGGAGAGAGAAAGAGAAAGAGAGAGAGATGGTATGGAAACCATTATAATTACAGTAGGTGATCATTAGAAAGAGAGAGAGAGAGAGAAAGCGAGAGAGAGAGAGAGAGAGAGAGAGAGAGAGAGAGAGAGAGAGAGAGAGAGAGAGAGAGAGATCATATAATGATATTAGGTGGTCATCAGACAAAGAGAGAGAGAAAGAGTAAGTAAATTTAATAGTAAAAAAAAAGTACATAAATTTAATAATGAAAACGAGTTAATTAGCAAGTTCTTGTATAAATACATGACGAGGCTTTACGATCATCTTCCAAGCAGCCGACTGACTACACCTAGTACACCTTGTGTAACCCAGTCGGAAAAAAAAACTACGTTTTCCAATTTACAAGTCAAATGTTTCTTCTTCCGCTACAACAACGGTTACCGGTATAAATGCTAATGCGAACCTTTAATGCATATCTAGCTATCGTATCATACGTTGGCTGAAGACCACCAGGTCCCTACGTTTTTCGATGACGGGTTTTTGGGGGGGAAAAAGCACGGGCTTGCTTTTTTTTAAAATTTTTTTTGTTTTTGTAGGAGGGCTTCCATCATCGTCGGTTCAAATTCTTTCTATTGTTTTTTCAGTGGTTGGACATGGGATGAGTTTTTTTAGAGGCCTAAAAATTTTCTTGGAACGATACAGAAATGATTTACACACATACATACACATACATACATACATACATACATACATACATACATACATACATACATACATACATACATACATACATACAAAACGGGACAAAAAATCATATCTTCTACGCCGTCACATAATGCCAAAAATATGGTGCCATACATACCCATCTTTTTTACCCACGCAGACTGGGAACTAAGAATCACCATGTTTACCAGAGTATGTGGTTTGTAATAAAAGAAAAAGTCTAGTTTCGAAGCTTCCCCGGATAATACATGTGTCTGGTACGAAAATCTAAAATCACAGCAATGTCCAACTCATACTTCCAGCTTGTATTTCCAGCGTATATATCCAGCTTTTATTTCCAGCTTATATTTCCAGCAGCTGCTCGGTGGACAGTCTAATTCGAAATTCAGAACTGGAAAAGTTCTGTCTTAAAGAGGATAGTTCGGATAAGTTCCCATGAGGATGAATTCGGTTGAAATTTTTTCTTTTTCTTTATTTTCTTCTAACTTTTTGTCATTCAGGGTTTTAAGAGAACGCGAGGTGTTGTCTGTTGTCATTATTCGAATAATCTTTCAATTGTTTGCTTATCATGATTTATTTTTGTAAGTATTTCAAGCAAAAATGTGAGTTCTAAAAGGTATTGTTGAAAAACACAGAACCGTTAATTGTGTTGGTATAAATCTGATCGTAATATATTGTGTGTGTATATATATATATATATATATATATATATATATATATATATATATATATATATATATATATATATATATATATATATATATATATATATATATATATATATATATATATATGAGAGAGAGAGGATAATCCTTTTACACTGCATTAAGTAAAGAGAGAGAGAGAGAGAGAGAGAATCCTTTTACACTGCATTAAGTAAACGCTGAGAGAGAGAGAGAGAGATAAAGAGAGAGAGAGAGAGAGAGAGAGAGAGAGAGAGAGAGAGAGAGAGAGAGAGAGAGATTTCAAATTCTTTTGCAACTGCGTTCAGTAAACACCTAAAGGCAGACGGACAGACCGACAGACAAACAGAAAATAGAGAGAGAGAGAGAGAGAGAGAGAGAGAGAGAGAGAGAGAGAGAGAGAGAGAGAGGGCATCCAGCAGCCCATTGAAGCTTCTTGGAATCGTTCTATAATTCGACGACCCTTGGCTGCCCAAACTTTCTCTAAGCATTTTGTCCGGGCGGAATATTTCTCCTCAAGTTTCACTGAACTTTGGCGGCTCTGTGAGGTTCAGTCGAAAGCGAATAAAGACTGAAATACAAAGAAGAGAAGAGTAGGGTCGCTTTACTTCCTATTCGCGTCAAGCGACTGAACTCGGAGAGAGAGAGAGAATGAAGACTTTGTTTAGACAAAGATTCTTGTTGAAAGTTGTGTTGCGTTGCCAATGCCTAATGCTAGTCTGTTTACCGTTTTCGCTTACAAGGAGATATTTCCTTACATGCACGCAAACACCTACATATTAGAGCACAGTTTGTTTTAAATCCGATAACATTAAATTTTATATTGGTTTCTTTCAATTTTTTTGTCCCATTCTTTTATAAGTTTTTGCACATAAAACCAAATTTGAATAGTTTTTTTTTATATATATATATATATATATATATATATATATATATATATATATATATATATATATATATATATATATATATATATATATATATATATATATATATATATATATGATCTAAAGTTCTTTGAATCTTACATAATGCTCTTCTTCTTTCTTCTTTCTTCTTCTTCTTCTTCTTCTTCTTCTTCTTCTTCTTCTTCTTCGTATTATTATTATTATTATTATTATTATTATTATTATTATTATTATTATTATTATTATTATTAGTTGAAAAGCACCTAATTATAGAAATAAAAAAACACAAAAAAATATCACAACGAATATAGTTTCCTTCACTCAAAGCGCCCACGCCTTTCCTGCTT
>NC_089763.1:24505994-24518494 GCF_040412425.1 Macrobrachium rosenbergii | reverse complement strand
AAATTACTCACTCCATCGACTAAAAGTTGTACTATCTTAACAAGAATATCTCTCTATTTGAGTCATTTGTTCTGAAAACAATTTGTCCACACTTACTCCCCTTCTGTCGTGCAATTGCTGTAAACTTTCATTTCCTCAGTCCACCTCGCGCCATTTTTAATTCCTTTCCCCACCTTCCTAAAACCACAAACACCCCCACCCCCACAACTGACTCTATGTCCCAATCCTGAAGTTTTACACATTTTTCATAAACTCCCTCAACCTCGGTGTCTTTTTAACATCTTCCTCTACAAACTAAATGTCCATCTAACGTCGCTTCAACCAAACATTGATCATATACACCTCCAGCTACTCTTCCCCTCCTCACCATTAAACCCATTAACCAGTTCTTCTGGTTTTATAGGCTATTACTTAATCTACAAGTAACTTGCAAATACTTCCAAGAGTCTTGCGTTTTGAAGATGTCCACAAGACCCACTCTCCATTCTCTTTACTCCAGGAACATCACATCTGCCATGATACCATCTCTTTCTCTGTTTCATACATTTGCAGTCACGTCACCCAGCACAAACACACTTCACTATTTCTAATTTAATCGAGGCCAGATTCAAACTCCCACAAAAATTCTCTTTCATTTTGATTAACGTTTACAAACTGGCCCTGTGCCCAGCACCGAATTCCTCGTGAAGG
This sequence comes from Macrobrachium rosenbergii, assembly GCF_040412425.1. NCBI lineage: Eukaryota > Metazoa > Arthropoda > Malacostraca > Decapoda > Palaemonidae > Macrobrachium > Macrobrachium rosenbergii. The sequence goes on along the minus strand of NC_089763.1, from coordinate 24,517,804 downwards.
GTTTCATATCAGTTGGACCAATTTAGAGCTGGCTAGACGCAGCTATGTGTGAAGTGTTGAAGAGCCCAAACTCACAAACGGGTTAAGAAACACAAACTTAACTGAAAATTACATCCGAAATCAGAGCACAAGCACAGCACAAGCAGAGTGGCAGTCAATCCTTACGTCGAAACATACATACGTATATTTAAATGACACACAAATGTAGATATGTAGGTCAGATCTCCTAAAGCTGCTTTCGTGTTTTTTTTTCCTTTTTTTTTGAACGTCAGGAATTTAGCGTGGGATTTCACAGCATACTGCAAAAATCGGAACTTCAGAGCTGATTAGGTTGCATAATTTCATTCTGGTACTGACAATGAGATTTGGAGATGATTTGCTCTTATTTTCTGAATCGTTCGAAAGCATTTTCCCCTAATTTCTCGTGAACCCTAATGCAAATATTTGTGTCTTAAGGTGACATTCAGTTGCAAAAAGCAGTTGCAAAATAATACTGACAGCAGTGCTTTAAGAACACTCTGTCGAAACGCACGACTTACGAAAGCAAGTAAAATTCACTGATGAAAAAAAATAAGGGACGAAGGAAATGAAAGACAGGGAGATAGAAAGGCAATTTCCTTTCGGTGGGTTTGCTTATCACTGTGTAATAATTCCTCCTTTATTTTTTTATTCTGGTCGCACACAGTGCTAGGGAAATATAAGTCTCCGAAAGGGAGGAAGAAGAGCATTAATGCCGTGTAATACGATGACTCTCCTTTTGTACAACAGTGCCCGTAAGTGATACGACATGATTGCGTAGGATTTCGTTCAAAATCCACGAACTGGCAACTAACATGTTCCATATTTTTCTCTTATTTCAGTGCGTAAACGCGATTATTTTCTAAAAAAATAAGTATATAATGTTTCATAAGAGTGAAATCTGTCGTATATTTCAAAACTGTAAAAAAGATATCGTGTGTAGACACATTACGGAAATCAGTTACGAGACATTTTCAAAACTTTCGTTCGCTCATCGACGATGCGTTCGACAAAAAAAATGTCATCAAACCTCAGTTTAAATGTTAAAATAATAACAAAAAAATTGTCATAGCCATAATATTGCTGGCAATGCAATCATAAATTTTGAAACAGTCGTATTTGATTTTTTTTTCCGCCTCAACGCTGAAAAAAAAAATGTAAATAAGTAAATACAAAAGTATTACTGTCGCTAGAACGCATCCACCGTTATCAACGGGTGGGCGGAGCCTGTGTGACGCAACCATTAGAGTGGCGGCAACATAGGTCTGCAACATTTATTTTACATTTGTCAGAGGAATATTTGAATTTTCATAAAAATAAAATTTTTTAAGTTTTATTTCTTTATACTTCAAAAAGTATGGCTTACTAGTAATGTTCGCCTACGCAATTATTCTTTTGTTAAAACCAAGATTTTGTTCCTAGGCCTAGGTGTGTTAGGTTTCTTTACTTACTATAAAAACATTACATTTAGCATTCACATCTGTATATTAACATTTTCTAGCCAGAAAGCATATGAAGTTATCTATACCCTCTTGCACTTGAAGTTACCTTATGAATGAATAAATTATACACCAAAAGCGAGCAGAAGGACTTTCAAGAAAATATTTTAAGCCAGTTGAAAAACAAGTCTTCCATAGGCCTTGATATTAATACTAATAGATATTTCGATTAATAGTCCTCTTCTCCATATAATTAAAATCATCATTATCTTTTATTCCTCAAAGAAGAGGTAATCTCTACAAATAAACTCTTTAGTAACAGAGATTACAAATCAGAAGGCTTAGATTATTTTTTTAGACTCATAAATAATTTTGCAACGTACAGGCGGCTTGAACACAGCTTAAGACTTCAACGTTCAAAGAGAACTTATTGTAATTCATATTCCTATTTTGAAAATGTTATAATGACTGTTGAGCTTAATATTTCTAGTGTTATCATGCTGCTGAGGTAGTTACGTTGACCAGCCCGAGGAGCCTGTTATAAGAGCGGTGTCATTGACGGCACCGCTAACCATATCACACCGTGCTTTGAGCTAAGTTGTTAAAAATATAAAGCTCAAATCACACAGGTAACGAATTATACCAGTGCATAGAAGGGATCCTATTTATATAACGGTAGGGAAAATAGTACTAGCTGTGAATTTGCAAAATTTTCTACATGTATGACATTGAAAATGAAAAAAGAAAAGTTTAAGACTGCTTGGCAACATTGCGTTGAGTCTGAGATCTGGGACGATATAAAAAGAATCATGTCGCCTCACATTTGAGCATGACTGTACAAGGAGCTAAATTCGATTCTGTGTTTGCATGCACACGGCATTTGTGTATACACACATTTCTCTCTCTCTCTCTCTCTCTCTCTCTCTCTCTCTCTCTCTCTCTCTCTCTCTCATAGTTTGTTGGAGTCACAAGTCCCTAAATCAGTATCGAACTAAATTCGATACCTTCCCTGACAGTTCTTGAAAAGACAAGTAGAACTTTCTCTGACAGTTCTTGAAAAGACAAGTAGAACTTTCTCTGACAGTTCTTGAAAAGACAAGTAGAACTTTCTCTGACAGTTCTTGAAAAGACAAGTAGAACTTTCTTTGACAGTTCTTGAAAAGACAAGTAGAACTTTCTCTGGCAGTTCTTGAAAAGACACGTAGAACCTTCCCTGACAGTTCTTGAAAAGACAAGCAGAGCCTTCCCTGACAGTTCTTGAAAAGACATGTAGAGCCTTCCCTGACAGTTCTTGAAAAGACAAGTAGAACTTTCTCTGACAGTTCTTGAAAAGACAAGTAGAACCTTCCCTGACAGTTCTTGAAAAGACATGTAGAACCTTCCCTGACAGTTCTTGAAAAGACAACCAGAACCTTCCCTGACAGTTCTTGACGGCCATATTTCGCGCCTGAACCTCGCGATATCCCGCTAAACCCCCATTTTCTCCATCGTTCCTTCGGATCCAATGAAGTTGTGAGGATTCCTCGTCCATTAGGATTGCTCTCGTGGATATTTCTCCGGATGTTCTGTTTCCATCCTTCGTGCCATTTGTGGGACTCCCGAATCGTTTTGTTAATGTTTCTTCTTTTCCAACACTCGATCACCTCTGTATTGGTCTAGAGAGATGACTGTTTTTTGAACAATAAGGAGTTATCGTATCGAGTAGTCTCATTTTTCATAACAGCCACATAACGATAAAAGTTATATTTGCTTAAACGATGTTCAAACAGTTATTAATACAACACACTATTATTATGTATATATATATATATATATATATATATATATATATATATATATATATATATATATATATATATATATATATATATATACTATTTTTCATTTTTAGTTCTCTGTAAAAGAAAACTATTGTGCCGGCTTTGTCCGTCCACTTTTTCTGTCCGCCCGCAGATCTTAAAAACTACAGAGGCTAGAGGGCTGCAAATTGGTATGTTGATCATCCACCTCAATCATCAAGGCATACCAAACTGCAGCCCTCTAACCTGTGTGTCAATTCTATTTTATTTAAGGTTAAAGTTAGCCGTGATCGTGCGTCTGGCAATGATATACGTCAGGCCACCACCGGGCCGTGGTTAAAGTTTCATGAGTCGCGGCTCATATAGCATTATACCGAGACCACCGAAAGATAGATCTATTTTAGGTGGCCTTGAATTTACGCTGTAGCGGCTGTAGAGAAAACTCCATTGCGCCGAAGAAACTTCGGCGCATTTTTTACTTGTTTTTCAAAGTAATAACTCATTCTCTTTCTGTGTCATATTCACCAGTGTGAACATAAAAACCCTTTGTAGATCGGTTTGCCGTGTCTCGTGTTAACACCGCATTCTATCTTAGTTTGGCTCTCTCTCTCTCTCTCTCTCTCTCTCTCTCTCTCTCTCTCTCTCTCTCTCTCTCTCTCTCTCTCTGTATATATATTATATGTATATACATATACATATTAACACCATTTCTTTTTCTTTCCTGTATTCTCTCTCTCTCTCTCTCTCTCTCTCTCTCTCTCTCTCTCTCTGTATCTCTCTCTGTATATATATTATATGTATATACATATACAATAACACCATTTTCTTTTTCTTTCCTGTATTCTCTATCTCTCTCTCTCTCTCTCTCTCTGTATATATATTATATGTATATACATATACATACACCATTTCTTTTCTTTCCAATTCTCTCTCTCATTTCTTTTTCTCTCTCCTCTCTCTCTCTCAAACCTCTCCCCAAACCCTTCATGTCCTGTTTGGCATGAGTCACCTTTCCCTTCCTCCTCCCCCCCTGTCATTATTTAAATCTCCCTGCTCTTCCCATTGAGGCCACTTGGGTGCAGTGCTTGCCCACGTCGGAACGACCTTCCTCCTGCTGCCCCCTTTCCCAGGAAGCTCTTTATTTATCCTTCGTTATCACCTTTAATACAAATACGGCTGCTGCAAGAATCAGTAATACTTTCGCTTTGGATCTGTTCCAATTTTCACAATATTTCGTGACTTGCAGATCGACATACTGTTAGCTCTCGTAATTATGCTGCTGTTATCAGCGATGTTCTCCGTAGGGGGTGTTAGTGCCGTCAGTGCACCTCGTGCCTTGCACTGTAGGCAATTACTTAAGGTTCTTTGCAGCGCCCCTTCCTCAGGACCCTAGATGTAACCTTTTTCGTTCCTCTTACTGTACCTCCGTTCATATTCTCTTCCATCTTACTTTCCTCAACCCCTCCTGATATTATCGCCCGTTGGGTGAGTCGGTAGAGCTGCGGACTGTCACTCGATGGGCCGGAGTTCAATTCCCGGCCTGATGAAGAGATTAGAGGAATTTATTTCTGGTGATAAATTCATTTCTCGCCATAATGCGGTTCTGATTCCACAATAAGCTGTAGGTGTTGCTAAGTAACCGGATTGGTTCTAAGCCACGTAAAATAAGTCTAATCCTTCGGGCCAGCCCTACGAGAGCTGTTAATCAGCTTAGTGGTCTGGTAAAACTAAAGTTTACTTAACTTTCTCCTGATAATTGATTCATAGCGAAGCTGCGAGAGGTTTTCCTGTTTTACTGTCAATTTTCGTTTCAGCGCCGAATGACCTTATCAACGCAGGTCCCAGGGCTTGACCTTTGGCTTAAATTCTAGATTCTAGTCTATTCTGCTGAAAGTACCTTCCCTGCTCCTCTGAGAAAAGCAAGAAAGTATCGGAACAACATCATTATTTCGCTCCCTCTTAAACATTTTAAATATTTATTGCCTCAGGTCCGAAGTTTCTTATTTAGATGCAAATGTAGCGGTGGAAGATAGTGCTGTTATCACTTATCTCACTTCCCTAGTGGCTCGGGAAGGTGTTTGAACACTAATTATGGTTATGGTGGTAATATCATGTCATTTTTCAGCGTAACAGCTTCATTTAACAAGTCAGAAACTTGTGGATGCTCGGCAGTGGTTACGTGTACATACATACATACATACATACATACATACATACATAGCCCTTTAAGATGTTTGGACTCTAATAAATATGGTGATAATTTTATATAATTTTTCAGGATAAAAATTTAATTAAACAATTCAGAAACTTGTGGATGCTTAGCTGCTGTTACATACACATATACATGCATACACATACATACATACATACATACATACATACATACATACATACATACATACAGCCAGGTATATCAAAGTCATTAACATGTTGATTACTAAATGCGAAGTTTTTGAAGATACTGGAATGAGATGAGAAAAATTCACACATACACACACAAATATATATATATATATATATATATATATATATATATATATATATATATATATATATATATATATATATATATATATATAATCACCATAAAAACTAATTTTTTTATAATGAAAAGCGATAAAAAGAATTTTTTCATTCTGATCAAATTAGCAATAAAAGGATATAAATATATTGGTTTTAATTCATGTGGATAAAACGTCCCTTACAAAGAATGATAAAGGTAAATTTTCAATGTTGATACGTCTGCAGCCATCGTAGTAAATAATACTCTCTCTCTCTCTCTCTCTCTCTCTCTCTCTCTCTCTCTCTCTCTCTCTCTCTCTCTCTCTCTCTCTCCGTGGCAGCGTTTGTGAAGCTGGGTGTTTGATATTTTCTTTTCAGTTGACTGAATACTAAACTATCTTAGATACTTTTAACCCACTTTACCTTAGCCTCTACTTTTTATTCTTATGGCGTCTCCCAAAGTGGGGTACTGCCGTCAGTGCACCTCATACGGCGCACTGTAGGCATTACTTAAGATTCTTTGCAGCGTCCCTTCCTTAGGCCCTAGCTGCAACTCCTTTCATTCCTTTTACTGTACCTCCGTTCATATTCTTTCTTCCATCGTACTTTCCTCAACCGTCTCCTAACAATTTTTTAATAGTGCAAATGCAAAAGGTTTTCCTCCTGTTACACTTTCAGACTTCTCTGTTGTCTATCTCCGTTTCAGCGCTGAGTGACCTCGTAGTTCCCAGCGCTTGCGTGGCCTTTCGCCTGAATTCTATTATCCTATTTCATTATGTTCGCCTAAATTCTTTATTCTGTTCTATTCTATTCGTCTAAATTCTGTATTCTATTCTATTCGCCTAAATTCGATATTCTATTCTATTCGCCTCAATTCAATATCCTGTTCTATTCTATTCGCCTAAATTCTATATCCTATTCTATTCTATTCGCCTAAATTTTATATCCTATTCTATTCTATTCGCCTAAATACTATATCTCACGTATTCTATCTGCACAATTCCCATCCTATTCTATTCATTTTCCAAATCTCTATCTCATTCTGTCTCTTATCTGCTCAAATTCCCATATCCCATTCCCATTCTTATCTGCCCAAATCTCTATATCTCATTCTATTCTATTCGCCTAAATTCTATATCATAATCTATTCTATTCATTAAATTTTTATTCTATTCTATCTCTATTCTATTTTAAATTTACATCCCATTCTCTTCTTATCTCCAAAATTCTATATTCTTTTCCATTCTACTGTATTCTATTTTAATGGTGCCTGTTATCCAAAAACATAGCCAGTCATTTGAGCAGCTCATATTCCGCTTATTACTTGTCATGTTTTTTTAGCAGAATCACAACGTTAACGAACTGTTGATGACCAGACGACCATATTAGCTCGTAAACGTTCCTGCCCCCCACCAAAAAAAAAGGGGGAAAAATTAACGGGCAAATTTCCAACTGGAACGAGTTTAGGGACGATTTGACTTGACCTGCTAACTGTACGCCAAATTTTTTTTCCATTAAGTGGACAATCACAAAGGGATTCTAGTGGAGCAGCGTGTAAACACATTTATTATTATTATTATTATTATTATTATTATTATTATTATTATTATTAGTAGTAGTAGTAGTAGTAGTAGTAGTAGTAGTAGTAGTATTTTTATTCTTTCATTGTTATTATTATCAGTAGTATTATTTTTATTCTTTTATTGTTATTAATATTATTATTATTAGTATTACTTTATTCTTTTATTATTGTTATTATCATTATTATTTTTATTATTATTTTATTATTATTATTATTATTATTATTATTATTATTATTACTTTATTCTTTCATTATTATTATTATTATTATTATTATTATTATTATTATTATTATTATTATTATTATTATTATTACATTCAGGTGATGAATTCTATTCACACGGAACAAGCCCACCACATTAACTTAAAAGTCAAGATTCCAAAGAATATGGTGTTCATAAGAAAGAAGTAACGGGAGGTAACAGAAAATACAGAAGGAAGAGGTCAGTTAATAGAAAAGAAAAAATAAATTAACAAATTAGTAAACAAACAGATAAAAATGTAAGCAATGTATTAAAATACAATGGGAATTGTGTTAGGGTAGTAATGCGTAGCATCTGCAATTGAACTTTTGAGGTTCCATTTGCACGACGTCCTCAGTAGGGAGACTGTTCCACAGTCCAACGGTGTGAGGAATAAAGGACCTCTGGAACTGAGGAGTCCAACAGCGAAGTACATTTACTGCATACTGGTGCTGTTGTTCAGTAAATTTGTTGGTCGCTCTCGGCGCAAATAAAAAAAAAAAAAAAATAAAAAAAAATCAGGGATCGGATCAGGATCAGATCTCGAATGTCAGTCTTATTTATTAATTTATTTTTTCTTTTTAGCAAGTGAGATCTCTTCTTTCTGTATTTCCCTTTACCTCCTCTTACTTCTTCCTAATGAACACCATAATATTCTTTGGAAGCTTCTTGAATTTCAAGTCTTTGGCCCCTGTGGTGGGCTTGTTCCATATGAATAGGGTTTTTCATCTTCTGAATAATAATAATAATAATAATAATAATAATAATAATAATAATAATAATAATAATAATAATAATATTCTTTGAAGCTTCTTGAATTTCAAGTCAATGGCCCTGTGGTGGGCTTGTTCCATAAGAATCGGGTTCATCTTCTGAATAATAATAATAATATTTTTTGGAAGCTTGAATTTCAAGTCATTGGTTCCTGGGGTGGGCGTGTTCCATATGAATCGGGTTCATCTTCTGAATAATAATAATAATGATAATGATAATAATAATAATAATAATAATAATATAATAATAATAATAATAATATTTTTTGGAATCTTGAATTTCAAGTCAGTGGCCCCTGTGGTGGGCTTGTTGCATATGAATAGGGTTCATCTTCTGAATAATAATAATAATAATAATAATAATAATAATAATAATAATAGTAATAATAATAGAGTAGATAACATAGAATAACTTGCATTGTGGTCCTTGGTGGCGAATTCCTTGGTGCGAATTTCCGGCTTCCTGTGTCGAGCCTTCGAGGAATTGCGATTGAGCGGTAATCACCCAGTCTGTTCCCGAATTGCAGTCATCTGTTTCCCGTCGCGTCTCGTTTCAGAGAAGAGTTTCCCCTCAACCTGAGACGCACGAGGCATCTGCGTTTGAATTTTGCCTCTCGTGTTTTTTTTTTCTTGACAAGGAGGTGGGGCCGTGTTGCAGTCAACTGTCAGTGTAAGATTTCGTGCGTAAGTTCATCTTGTTTTACCACCGAGTCGGGCGCTAATAATTTCCCCATTGCTAAGAAATTTGCATTCTCGTGAAAAACAGTTTTGTAAAAATCCACAGTTATGTAGTAAATTGTATTACTGTGTAAAAGATAAAAACATATCTGCCATAGTAAAGCAATTTACTATACAATTGTGGATATTTTTTTACACAATTTCCTATTATTATTATTATTATTATTATTATTATTATTATTATTATTATTATTATTATTATTATTATTATTATTTAAAAAATACTCATAGTAACATGATTGTTGAAATGGAGACACAAATCCATAATTATGTATGGGTACAAATATGCTTAAAAATAAATCTAAACGGAGCGCTTTCGGGAATCAGTTCGATTCCCCTTTCAGATTCCCGAATGCTCTCCTCCTCTCACACCTTTCAAACCTTTTTACTGCCAGTTTCCGTTTCAGCGCTGAATGACCTCATCATCATAGGTCCCAGCTCTTGGCCAATGGGCAAAATTCTATATTCTATTCTGTTCTTAACAATGCAACTCACATCATCCGTTGAAACTACAATCAAACAAGCAACTAGCAAAACCGCTATGAGTTGTTTGGTCACGACTGAAACTCATTCTCGTTCGTCGACAGAGAAGTGAAAGCAGTAACCTTTCATTCGGGGAGAGAGAGAGAGAGAGAGAGAGAGAGAGAGAGAGAGAGAGAGAGAGAGAGAGAGAGAGAGAGAGAGAGAGAGAGAGAGAGAGAGAGTAGGCAATCTTCCTCCTCAGTGCATTCTCCAAGTTAGGCGAAACTAGTTGGGCCTGGATAGTCGTGTTTGTTGATTGCCAAACGAAGCAGGTGCTCAAACACACACAAACTCACATACATACACAAACACATATTTACACATATATATATATATATATATATATATATATATATATATATATATATATATTTACAAATGTACATATGTATATATGTATATATATGTATTATATATATATATATATACATATATATACAGTATATATATATATATATACTGTATACATATACATATATATATGTATATATGTATATATATTTATTATATAAATATATAAATAAATATATATATATACAATATAATATATATAAATGTATATATATATATATATATATATATATATATATATATATATATATATATATATATATATATATATATATATATATATATATATATATACAGATCACAGATCGAGAGAGAGAGGTGAGGTGAAGAATTTTTAGATTAAAATTTGTAATCCCACGGACCAGTTGTATTGCGTAAAGTTACTGTGACTTGAGATGATTCTCTTGAACAGGAACTAAAAAAAAAAATCCTCAGCAACTGACCTAAGTCCTACTAACTCCTTCCCAATAGTAGCATACCTATATTAGTTTTAATGAAATTTTCCAGGGCAATATTATAACAGATTTCTCAACATTTTGCTCAGCTTATTTTGAGAAAGGTATCAACATTTTTGGTCAGATTTTTTAATAAAGATTTATCAACATTTTGGTCAGATTTTTTGTTAAAGATTTATCAACATTTTTGGTCTGATTTTTTGAGAAAGATTTATCAACATTTTGCTCAGCTTTTTTTTGGGTGGGGGGGGAGATATCAGCATTTTTGGTCAGATTTTTTTAGAAAGATTTATCAACCTTTTGGTCACCTTTATTGAGAAAGATTTATCAACATTTTTGGTCAGATTTTTTTGAGAAAGATTTATCAACATTTTGCCCAGCTTTATTTGAGAAAGATATCAACATTTTTGGTCAGATTTTCTGAGAAAGATTTATCAACCATTTGGTCAGCTTTTTTGAGAAAGATTTATCAACATTGTGGTCAGCTTTGTAGAAGTCGAAGCTGTCAAGTCCACAACAGCAATTCACATCTACAGCCATTTTGTCTTTTTAAAATGAAATTCGGTGATTAAATAATTGATTGACAGATGGAGCATATGCGTACGGTACTTCATTTCAATTTTCAACATCTACGGTCATGTATTCCTACGCGTCGTAACGTTGCATATCAAAATATGAAATCATGTCCCAAAAAGTACCCGATGGAATCTCTGTTGCAGTACAGACCGCAACGCTAAATGCCATTTTATTCCGCTGAAACCGTTTATTTGTATCATTTGATTCTATTAATCCCCGGCCAATGTTACAGGGCCCAACATCGACGAGTAAAAGTGCCGGCCATTGCTTTTGATGGGCCAATAGTTAAAATCTACGAGGGGAATGACAACGAGCAGATCTGAAATTCCGCTGACGGTTGTTCTAATTGATAAGTGTTCGTGATGACGTAAAACCGTCCATTGCCCAGTGCTCCTGTTCGTGCAATAACTGCAACGGCTCTCTGTCTATGGCAAAACATCATTTCAACCTGGCCAATAGAAATTAATCTCCGTGGGGGATTATCATCATCATCATCACTGTCATGTTGCGCATGCGCTATTGATCCCGTCACTTGCCGAATCATGATACTGAATCCTAACAGGAATTTCTGCTACTAACGGAATTACCATCACTACTACTACTATTAGTAATGGTAAAAAATTAATTGGGCTTCCTCTCCGTAGAATATATTGATCATTATTCAAAGCGTTTTTGTCCTAACGTCCTTAAGAGAGATAGAGAGAGAGGCAAATTCTCCTGAAATGACAAAGAAAATAATTCGTGCCTTTCAGTAATGACATTAGATCCCAAATTTCATGAGAGAAAGGTGAGTATGGAGAGAGAGAGAGAGAGA
>NC_089763.1:24495994-24503494 GCF_040412425.1 Macrobrachium rosenbergii | reverse complement strand
TCAATACTCTTTGGAAGCTTGAATTTCGAGTCAGTGGCCCTGTGGTGGGCTTGTTCCATATGAATGGAAGCTTGAATTTCAAGGTTCATCTTCTGAATAATAATAATAATAATAATAATAATAATAATAATAATAATAATAATAATAATATGCTGAAATTCACAGTCTATTAAAAAAGCAAATATGACTTTTTATTATGTAAGAGACAGAAGAAAAGACTTTCGAGCACAAGTTCTCCTTTTCCTTTTCCAGGGGGTTGGAGGCTGGGGGTTGAGAGTGGGAGATTTTGGGGTGGGTAGGTGGTTAAACTTTGCATTCCAATTTTATCTGAAGACCTTTCTAAATTGCTATAATTTTTTTTACTTTTAATTTGTGCGTCTTTCAAGTATATTGCGAAAAAGGCAAATATTATTTTTATTATGGAATTAGCTTGATTACCTTAATTCTGCAGCATACCTCTTTTTATTCAGTTTTTGAAAATTCTGTTTTGCTTTAGAATCGACACAGTAAACGCAGAGAATAATCATCAACGATATAAATATCATTGTTAAATCAAAGGACTGCGAATAATAAGTCTTAATAGGTCGAGTAACTATGAAGTTATTTCCATAACTTCATTTTAAAAAATCATAAAAGGCTCGCCATAAAAGTATGTGTGTTTGTATGTATGTGTGTACAAGAATTTTCCTTCGTCTATTTTAGTTTTCTGTAAAAGAAAATATTGAGATGGCTATTTGTCTGTCCGTCCGCCCTCAGATCTTATAAACTACTGAGGCTAGAGGGCTGCAAATTGGAATGTTGATCATCCACCCTCCAATCATCAAACAGCAAATTGCAGCCGTGTAGCCTCAGTAGTTTTTATTTTATTTAAGGTTAAAGTTAGCCATGATCGTGGGTCTAGCACCGCCATAGTTGCCAACTACACAGGCTACCACCAGGCCGTGGTTAAAGTTTCATGTTCCGCGGCTGAGAGTTTCATGGGCCGTGGCTGAGAGTTTCATACAGCATTATAAGCTGTACAGAAAAGCCATGACTGAAATGTTCATGGGCCGCGGCTGAGAGTTTCATACAGCATTATACGCTGTATAGAAAAGCCATGGCTGAAATGTTCATGGGCCGCGGCTGAGAGTTTCATACAGCATTATACGCTGTACAGAAAAGCCATGGCTGAAATGTTCATGGGCCGCGGCTGAGAGCTTCATGGGCCGTGGCTGAGAGTTTCATACAGCATTATACGCTGTACAGAAAAGCCATGGCTGAAATGTTCATGGGCCGCGGCTGAGAGCTTCATGGGCCGTGGCTGAGAGTTTCATGCACCATTATACGCTTTACAGAAAACTCGATTGCTCCGAAGAAACTTTGGCGCATTTTGTACCTGTTTGTTCCAGCAGTTCATGTATCATGTGAAAGTAGATATTAGATTAAAAAAAAAAATTACGTTATTTTTCCAACTGTCTCCCTTCACTGACTTTATATATAGCTGCGTACCCTCTCGTGAGATATAAATACCTTTAATCTTTCTGAAATAAGGACCCAAATGTCACTGTGACGTCATATGGTACCTTTAGCGTCTGCTGCGACGAATCTTCGTTAAAATTAGCGCGGAGAAAATACCAGTGATGTATAATCGAATGATTCTCCTATTATCTGATGGCCTGGATCGGTGCAGAGAATAGTCTATAATCCGTAGTTGAAGTTCTTCAAGAATTATTATTATTATTATTATTATTATTATTATTATTATTATTATTATTATTTTAACGTAAACACTGGTGAGGAATACCGTTCGGGTGTTCGAGAACCTTTACGTTTGCATTTTACAGAGTAATACAGTTTACTATAGAATTGTGGATTTTTATTACACAAACTTGTTTTTCACGAGATCGTGAATTTCTTCTTCTTCTTCTTCTTCTTCTTCTTCTTCTTCTTCTTCTTCTTCTTATTATTATTATTATTATTATTATTATTATTATTATTATTATTATTATTATTATTATTATTATTATTATTATTCAGAAGATGAACCCTATCCATGTGGAACAAGCCCACAGGAGCCATTAACTATTATTATTATTATTATTATTATTATTATTATTATTATTATTATTATTATTATTATTATTATTATTATTATTCAGACGATCACCCTATTCATATGGAACAAGCCCACCACAGGGGCCATTGACGTGAAATTCAAGCTTCCAGAGAATATTATGGCGTTCATTCGAGAGCAGTAACAGAAGGTAAAGGAAATATAGAAAGAGGAGATCAGTTATTAAAAAAAAAACAGATAATTTACAAATTAATATTAATTTACGTTTACCAGTCGTTCATTAACAAAATATCTCAAGAACGGGTAAACGGTTTTGATAAAGCCGGTATGAACATTTACAGTAATAATTTATGATGTATGATAATTCATAATCTGAAAATAACGAACATATTGGAATTCCGATGAAGATTTGATAAGTTGTTGCCGTGGAAACCATCTTGTACGTTATGAGATATATAAAGTTTCCTTCATCAAATACGACAATAAAATGTCATTTTATATTTGGTCGTTCCTGCATGTAATAAATAAAAGCTATCAACTTAAAGGGTATTGCCGTCAGTGCTCCTGATGCAGTGCACTGTAGGCATTACTTACGGTTCTTTGCAGCGTCCCTCCGGCCCCTAACGGCAACCCCTTTCATTCCTTTTACTGTACCTCCGTTCATATTCTCTTTCTTCCATTTACTTTCCACCCTCTACTACAGTTTTACTGTCAATTTCCGTTTCAGTGCTGAATGACCGCGTAGGTCCCAGCGCTTGGCCTTTGGCCTAAATATTATATTCTATTCTAAATAAAAGCTAGATACTTTGATTTTCTGTCGTAGATTAGTATAAATGATAATTGCTCTCACGAGTGCTACTTCAAAATACCAGATATTTTCATTCATATTTTCTTTTTCTTTCTTTCTCAGTCTCTCTCTTATCTTCTCATCTCTCTCTCTCTCGTGTTTTGAGATCTGTTTCTCAGTCGTCATATGAGACTCTCTCTCTCTCTCTCTCTCTCTCTCTCTTCTCGTGTTATGAGACAGGTTTCTCTCACTCGTCATCTCTCTCTCTCTCTCTCTTGTGTTATGAGACATCTCTCTCTCTCTCTCTCTCTCTCTCTCTCTCTCTCAAAACCCTCTCAAAATGTGAGTAGCTCTCCATCTATTACACTCTATCTCTGAAGGTAGGTACTTGTGTCGAATCTCTCTCTCTCTCTCTCTCTCTCTCTCTCTCTCTCGTGTTATGAGACAGGCCTCCAGTATTATTAGACAGGCTTGCTCTCTCTTCTCTCTCTCTCTCTCTCTCTCTCTCTCTCTTGTGTTATGAGACAGGCCTCCAGTATTATGAGACAGGCTGCCTCAACTCAGGGAAAACATGTATAGGATGCCGACACGTCCTCGGGATATCCCTTTTATCATAGGATAGACGGGAAATCTCCTGTCTTGAGCTTCTTCTTCTCTGACATCTGCCTAATAGACGTAGCGATTCCGACAGAGGAAATTTGAGGATGAAATCGAATTCCTTTTCCTTGAATTTTATCCGATCCGTGTCGTATTTTTTCCATTCAGTCGCATAATATAATATTCCGTCCGGTGGGATGGCATATATATATATATATATATATATATATATTATATATATATATATATATATATATATATATATATATATATATATATATATATATATATTTTACAGTCTTATCGTGTCATTAATGATTCATCGAATGTCATATGAAAACACTCGGCTCAGAAGTATTCTTGTTTCGTGTTTGTTTGTAGTTACTGTAATTGTACGTTATCGAATTCTACGTTATCTGTTATTATTATTATTATTATTATTATTATTATTATTATTATTATTATTATTATTATTATTATTTTTATTATTATTATTCAGGAGATGAACGTTATTTATTTGGAACATTCCCACCACAGGGGCCATTGACTTGAAATTCAAGCTTCCAAAGAATATTAAGATGTTCATTAGGAAGAAGTAAGAGGAAGTAAAGGGAAATGCAGAAAGAAGAGATCTCACTTGTTAAAAAAGAAAATATAAGTTAATAAATTAATAAATAGATAAAACTGTATTAAAATGCAAGGAGAACAGTATTAGGGTTGTAATGCATTGCATCTTCGCTTGAACTTTTGAAGTTCCAGTTGCACAACATCCTCAGAAGGGAGGCTGTTCCACAGTCCAATGGTGTGAGGAATAAAGTGACCTCTGGAACTGAGAAGTTCCACAGTGAGGCACATTTACTGCATATTGGCGCTTTTCCTGTTCAGCAAATCTTATTTACAGGTATATCAGATATACACGTCATTGCACAAAGGGAGGTTTTGGTGAAAATGAATAATTTCGGCGGAGGAATTGCCTTATGAATAATGCTTTTCAAATCAGTAATGCGGTGCACTGCAGGCATTGTTCGAGGTTCTTTGCAGCGTTCCTTCCTTAGGCCCCTAGCTGCAACTTCTTTCATTCCTTTTACTGTTACTCCGTACATATTCTCTTTCTTCCGTCTCACTTCCCTCAACCCTCTCCTAGCAATTGATTCTTAGTGCAACTGCGAGGTTTTTCTCATGTTACACCTTTCAACCCTCCTTTTTTCTCAGTTTCCCTTGCAGCACTGAATGATCTCATAGGTCCCAGCACTTGGCCTTTGGCCTAAATTCTCTATTCTATTCTGTTACGAGATCACAGACACTCATCATTAATCACTGCAAAAACTTAGCAAATCAATGACAGAAACTCATAATTAGCCAATCACTGTAACCCAAAAACAGTTAAGCTCAAAAGATCCATCACAACCATTCTTAGCCAATCTGAATCATGACTGACTCAAAAAGATAATGAATATCATATCACAAAAACTCAAACTGGTTTTTCAGACTCGCGATTAGCCAGTTACAGAAATCTGGTTATGAATGTTGTCATTGTGCAACTGTTCAAACTAGTGACCAGCCAGTTACAGAAATCTGGTAATGAATATTACCACAGCTCAAACTATCCAGTCCAACTCGAGTGACTAGCCAGTAATTAGCAGTTTTATTCAAACTAGTGACTAGCCAGTTACAGAAATCTGGTAATGAATATTAAGCCACAGTAACTCAAACTATCCAGTCC
This sequence comes from Macrobrachium rosenbergii, assembly GCF_040412425.1. Taxonomy (NCBI): domain Eukaryota; kingdom Metazoa; phylum Arthropoda; class Malacostraca; order Decapoda; family Palaemonidae; genus Macrobrachium; species Macrobrachium rosenbergii. The sequence goes on along the minus strand of NC_089763.1, from coordinate 24,498,334 downwards.
AACTCTCGAGTAGCCAGTTACAGATTTCTGGTAATGAATGTTATGTCACAATAACAAACTAGCCAGTCAAACTCACGATTAGCCAGTTACAGAAATCTTTTTTAATGAATATTAGGCCACAATAACTCAAACTAGCCAATCAGACTCGCTATTAGCCAGTTCGCTGATGCTAATGAATAGCAAAACATGAAGTCTCGGTAAGATTGTCACAGAAATATATTATTAGCCAATCGTTAAAACTCATGTCTAACCAATCACAGATAGCCACATTGAGCCAATCGCAGCTTTACGACAGTCATCTTCAACTTTCAAAATCCGGCTCAGTTGAATAAAGGAATAAAAGTTAATGATGAGTTAAAAAATAAAGTGTCTCCTTCACAAACAGGAAATTGGATGCTTGATGTTTAACGAATGGCTGTCGTCATTTCCATTTCGAATAAAATGAGGTATTTAATGTATGCACTTGTACGTTTATACATGAACGGGCAGCTCCATATGCATTCATGCAAATGCTTTAAAACTGTACGCTGTATTTTGGTAGGCTCATATTACAGTCATATCGTGCCTGTCACTGGAAGTTGTTTGAGCCGTGTAAATGCTACATATTTCAATCTTCGGACATTTTACTTTTCATCGATTAATCCTGTAGTTTTATAAAACTTTAGCCAAATTATTGAATGGTTTAAATTGAAAAATATCAAGTCTACAAAAGACAGCCGCTGGTTTATGTTTCAAATGAGAGCGGATGTAAAATATTTTATGCACCTCACTAAGAGGATAATTCAGAATATCGAATTCCTGGAGTTTATAGAGACTCGGATGCTTTGTGCTTTTCAGTACGCTTCTTTCCTTTCTTTTGCTTTTAGAAGCGTCGTCTTCACCCGAGTAAGGTTACCCTATAATCCATTTCGTATGAGCTGAAACCAGTGTCTCCTCGAAGGAAAACATTCAACATTCTTTTTTGCAAATATTGTCCGAATCAAATCTGTAATTTTAAAAGTGTCACTCCCACCTACAGTTTCTGACATAAACTTCAGTCAGTACCTCGTTTTGATATATGGAAGAATATTAGATGTCTGGAGGAATATTAGATATCTGGGAGAACATTAGATATCTGGGAGAATATTAGATATCTGGGAGAGTATTAGATATCTGGAAGAATATTAGATATCTAGAAGAACACAAGATATCTGGAAGACTATTAGATATCTGGAAGAACATTAGATATCTGGAAGAATATTAGATATCTGGAAGAGCATTAGATATCTGGAAGAGTATTAGATATCTTGAAGAGTATTAGATATCTGGAAGAATATTAGATATCTGGAAGAATATTAGATATCTGGGAGAATATTAGATATGTGGGAGAATATTAGATATCTGGGAGAGTATTAGATATCTGGAAGAATATTAGATATTTGGAGGAATAATAGAAATCTAGCAAAACGTTGGAAATCTGGGAGAACAGTAGAAATCTGGAAGAACATTAGAAATCTGTAAAACCATTAGAAATCTGGAAAACTTAAAATTGGAGAACAGAAATCTGGAAGAACATTAGAAATCTGGAAGAACAGTAGAAATCTGGAAAAACAGTAGAAATATGGAAAAGCATTAGAAATCTGGAAAAACACTAGAAATCTGGAAGAACACTAGAAATCTGAAAAAACATAAGAAATCTGGAAGAACAGTAGAAATCTGGAAAAATATTGGATATCTGCAAGAACATTAGAAATCTGGAGGAACTTTAGAAATCTGGAAAAACACTAGAAATCTGAAAAAACATTAGAAATTTGGAAAAATGCTAGAAATATGGAAAAACAATAGAAATCTGGGAAAACACTAGAAATCTGGAAAACATTAGAAATCTAGAAAATCTGGAAAAAACATTAGGAATCTGGAAAAACACTAGAAATCTGAAAAAAAACATTAGCGCTTTGAAAAAACACTAGAAATCTGGAAAAACACTAGAAATCTGGAAAAAAACACTAGAAATTGGAAAAACATTAGAAATCTGGAAAAACACTAGAAATCTGGAAAAACATAAGAAATTTGGAAAAACACTAGAAATCTGGAAAAAACATTAGAAATCTGGAAAAACACCAGAAATCTGGAAAAACATTAGCTATCTGAAAGAACACTAGAAATCTTGAAGAACATCACTAGAAACCTGGGATTTCACTTTCCATCGAAAGACAGAAATTATAGCCTCGAAAGACAGAAATTATAGCCTTTGCGGCGAACCGTATTTGTGACCGGGTTATCAAGAGACGAACAAACTGAATTCATAGCTAATTTTGGGGGTATTTACCATTAGCCTCCTGTTTCTGTGCAGTCGAGATG